>NC_088214.1:4660352-4682852 GCF_036934945.1 Oncorhynchus masou masou
TGTCTAATAGCAGAGGCAACCAGGTTTTGGGTTAAAATGTCCTGGTACTTCATAATGTTCATGATGCCGTTGACCTTTAAAAAGAAAAAAACATGTTAAACACGGCAAGCCAGTTAAGAACAAACTCTTATTTGTTCTTAACTGGCCTACCCCAGACAACGTTGGGACAGTTGTGCGATGCCCTGTAGGACTCCCAATCACAGCCAGATGTGACACAGCCTGGATTCAAACCAGGAACTGTAGTGACACCTCTTGTATTGAGATTCAGCGTCTTAGACCACTGCACCACTTAGGACTTTAACAAGGGGTTCTAGAACCAGTGGAAGCAAAATAGCAACATACCGTCAAAGCTTCCTCACCGTATTGTACCGATGAGGTATTTTCAGCATATGCATTGTCCCCACTGGTGTGCGTGACCAGAGACCTCTATATCTTAATGTCATGTGACCACAGCATCGCTTCCAATCCAAGTGCCAACGCCGTTTAGCGTTTAACGCCAGGCGGTGCTGTGGTCACATGACGTGAAAACAGAGCTCTATGGCCACGCAAACCAATGGTGAGGTTTGGCCTTTCGGGAGAGAGAAAAAATATATATATGTAGAAATGGGCTCTGGTCAAAATTAGATCTATCTTTGGCAAATTACAGGAGTGGCAAGGACTGGAATGTAATGGTTGAACAGAGACGGAAACCAAGCTAACTGCGTACCAAATGGGGCCCTCATTTAAACCCGTGTCTCCAAGAAGAACGTAGATAAAACAGGCTATTAGGACAAGAATTCATAGCTCACTGATTTAATGATGATTATCAACAGCATTCTCAGTCAAATTGGTTCCATTGGGGCCTCCCGGGTGGCGCAGTGGTCTAGAGCACTGCATCGCAGAGTGCCACCGGAGACCCTGGGTACCGAGCCCAGGCTTCGTCGCAGCCAGCCACGACCTTGTTAAGGTCCTAAGTGGTGCAGTGGTCTAAGATGCTGCATTTCAGTACAAGAGGTGTCACTAAAGTTCCTTGGTTCAAATCCAGGCTGTATCACAACTGGCCGTGATTGGGTGTCCTACAGGGTGACGCATCATTGGCCTAGCATTGTCCGGGATAGGGAGGGTTTGCCCTGTAGGGATATCCTTGTCTCATCGTACACTAGTGACTCCTGTCCTGGGCGCAGTGCACGCCAACCAGGTCGCCAGGTGCACAGTGTTTCCTCTGACACATTGGTGTGGCTTGTTTCCGGGTTGGATGCACGCTGTGTTAAGAAGCAGTGCGGCTTGGTTGGGTTGTGTTTCGGAGGACGCGTGGCTTTTGACCTTCGTCTCTCCCATTTCAGGAGTTGTAGCAATGAGACAAGATAGTAACAATTGGATACCACGCAAAGGGGGTAAAAAAAAATCACAATTTTTTTTGGGGGGGGGTCCATTGACAGTGGAAGAATAGGTCTAATGGTTTGGTCCCAAATCTCACTCAAAGAAGGAATTTGATATGCAATATTCTGACTCAATCTTCAGTGATGATGACAAAACGGGGTTAATCTCAGAGAGTGTTTGACCCATTGACAATAGAACTGTTATAAGTTTGACCGCAGTCTTTGTTCGTAGAAAGACATAGAAATAGGTTCACCGGACGTGCTACCCTGTCCCAGACCTGCTGTTTTCAACTCTCTAGAGACAGCAGGAGAGGCAGAGATACTCAATGATCGGCTGTGAAAAGCCAACTGACATTTACTCCTGAGGTGCTGACCTGTTGCACCCTCTACAACCACTGTTGGTTGCTGTTTGGGGTTTTAGGCTGGGTTTCTGTACAGCACTTTGAGATATCAGCTGATTTAAGAACGGCTTTATAAATAAATGTGATTTGATTTTTTGATTTGATTTAAATAGAAGGGAATTTAATACACAGTCTGATGGGGCTCTCCGAGTGTTGGATTCATTGACAAAATAACAGGAAGATGGTCTGATCCAACTCGGCTCTACCTCCCTCCCTTTCTCTCTGTGGGAAAAGTCTTTTACAGGGCTTAATAATGAAGCCTTTGTTATAAAGCCCTGATGTATCTCTGAGTCACTCTTAAGACACCATACAATGAAACCATTGGAAACTAGGCCAAAAATGCACTGACGCAGGAATAACAGACTCTACGGATGGAAGAAGTATAGAAATGAAATAACTATTCTAGAAGTCATTCAATTCTATTATTCTAGAAATCATTCTGTTCTAGAAGACTTTCAATTCTATTATTCTAGAAATCATTCTGTTCTAGAAGACATTCAATTCTATTATTCTAGAAATCATTCTGTTCTAGAAGACATTCAATTCTATTATTCTAGAAATCATTCTGTTCTAGAAGACATTCAATTCTATTATTCTAGAAATCATTCTGTTCTAGAAGACACTATTATTCTAGAAATCATTCTGTTCTAGAAGTCATTCAATTCTATTATTCTAGAAATCATTCTGTTCTAGAAGACATTCAATTCTATTATTCTAGAAATCATTCTGTTCTAGAAGACATTCAATTCTATTATTCTAGAAATCATTTTGTTCTAGAAGACATTCTAATTCCCCTTTCAGATTCAAGCAATGGTGAACTATGTGAACTCTCTACAGCCTACGGATTTGAACCGTCGTAAAGAACCTCTCTCTACATCAAAAGGGAGTTGTCTGATTAGGAAGACAGTCGTTTGAACAGAAGCCGAGATGAGAATGATTCTTACTGGACAGACATTTCTCGAAGACCATTTCCCCCCACACCTGTTCAGAGGGGTTAACAACAACAAAAAACACTGCATTTTTATCACACAAAAAAAAAGAATATCACTGTCTACAATTTTCATCATATTATAATTTCATCATCTCCCTAGCAACATCTGGCCGGTGTTGAAAGGATGTGCTGATGTTGCTGTTTCCTGTTCATGCTTGGTGGCCAGGTGGGGGTCCTGGGGGGGGCGGTGCTAGTCAACTTGCTGAACACATTAGGAGACCTTGCACCACTTGTTATAGCCACACGTCTCTATCTCTCCCTCTTCCTTTCTCTCTTTCTCTCACTTTCTCTCTCTTGCTCTCTCTCTTTCTCTCTCTCTCTCTGCCTCTCTGTCTCTCTACTTCTCTCTCTCTGTCTCTTTCTCTCTCTCTGTCTCTCTCTCTCTTTCTCCCTCTTTTCTCTGTCTCTTTTTCTCGAAAACCCCCAGCAACACCAGATCAACGCACAAAAAGAGTTCTACAGTACTCACTGTACTTTAACACACAAACAGACTCCTACAGTAGTTGCAGTACTTTAACCCACAAAAAGAGTCCTACGGTACTCACTGTACTTTAACCCACAAACAGACTCCTACAGTAGTCACAGTACTTTAACCCACAAAAAGAGTCCTACGGTACTCACTGTACTTTAACCCACAATAAGAGCCCTACGGTAGTCACAATACTTTAACCCACAATAAGAGCCCTACGGTAGTCACAATACTTTAACCCACAATAAGAGTCCTACGGTAGTCACAGTACTTTAACCCACAATAAGAGTCCTACGGTAGTCACAATACTTTAACCCACAGAACAAATAAAAGTCCATTTACGAGGAAACTTCACAAGAAGTTAAAATTCTCTCCCTTTGAGAAAATATCCCATAAAACCCCAAAGTAGTCTCTCCGGCTTGTCTGTATTGTCCCAAGTACTGAGCTAATGGGGCGGCAGCTGGGCCAGTAACCAAAAGGCCGCTGGTTCGAATCCCTGAGCCGGGCAAGCTAGAAAAATCTGTTGTTCTGCCCTTGAGCAAGGCAGTTAACCCCCAAACACTCCCCTTCACCCCTCAGAGGGGTTGGGTTAAATGCGGAAACACACATTTCGGTTGAATGCGTTCAGTTGTGCAACTGAAGAAAAGAAAAAAATGATGCTGGACCAAAGGCCTCTCTGTGAGCTGCTGCAGTACTCTGCATACCTCCAGGTCTTATTCATTCCAGATGTGTTGAGTTGGCCTGGAGTTGCCTCCCCTCCGTCTTCCTCCTTTCCTTCCAAACCACCTCCACACAGAAGCGCTCCAAAGAAACACACCAAAAAAAAAAAAAAACAGGCAATATCCCAAAACCATTAAAGTCTCAGTAAAAAACCATGCAGGGCCTTTGAAAAGCAGCACATCTTTCAGAGGTGGTGGTAGAACTCTAAGTGTGACTAGTTTGAGACATCTTGAATACAACCATCCCTATCTATCATTCCAACCCCTTATACAGAATTCTAAACCACATTCTAGATAATGATAAAGGACAGATACCCCACTACAGAAGTAAAAAAAAAAAAAAGAAGGGATTTGTCTACAGTGTTACAAGTCCCAGTCCCCATAGCAGTTATAGGATATCCACTAGAACATCTCGCCCTAGACATGTTGTCTTGTCTAAACTAACAATTCTCACACCTCTGAACACCAGTCCTCTACCTGCCTGTCTCCCGTCAGGCCGTCTTGATATACTGTCTGTCTGAGTCCCAAATAGCACCCAATTCCCGATATAATAACATTACTTTTGACCACAGCTCTAGGGAATAGGGTGCCATTTGAAATACACATCTGGTCTCTGAGACGTTTGACACAAGCTGTTTACCACGGCAGCAACACAGCTCTCAAACTAACTAACTTACCACGGCAGCAACACAGCTCTCAAACTAACTAACTTACCATGGCAGCAACACAGCTCTCAAACTAACTAACTTACCATGGCAGCAACACAGCTCTCAAACTAACCCGAACAGAAGGGAAAAAGCATTGACTCTTGTCTTCGGTTGTTTCTTTGGGACACTTTCAGTGTTGGATTGCTCAGTGTTAAAATACAATTTGGATGACGCCATAAAGGTAATGTCTCCTCTTTACGGTATTAAAACAAAACGGAATTAAAGCACATTCTGGAAGCATCTATATTACATACTCTTTTCCACGATGCTTTCCTACAAAAGAGGGGTGCTCTCTACCTTTTGTGATTAACTTCTAAATTCCTACATTTTGGCCTTTAGGCTCTGTGGCTTGTTGGGCTCTTTGGGTTGGTGTATCTAACGTGTTGGGGTGTAGGCTATACGTCTCTGTGCTGTTTCTTGTCACCATCTATACAGAGTTGGCAGCATAAGTGACAATTACAGTGTCCTGGAAAGCCTGTAAATGTTTGCTAGTCACATCATGCAATTCTGGTCTGTTTAAACATCACACAGAGGAGGAGGAGGAGGAGGAGGAGGAGGAGAGATGGGCAATGAGGGGCAAGCCATGCCTGTGTGGTAGTGAGATATTCCATTATGGATGGGTATCTAGTTCAACAGGCTATCTGGAATCATGTCAAATGGGATTGTGAGGGGTGGGTGGAGGTTTAGGGGGAGGGATGGGTGGAGGTTTAGGGGGAGGGTGGGTGGAGTTTTAGGGGGAGGGGTGGGTGGGTTGCGGTTTAGGGGGAGGGGTGGGCGGAGGTTTAGGGGAGGGGTGGGTGGGTGGGTGGGTGGAGTTTTAGGGGGTGGGGTGGGTGGGTCGCGATTTAGTGGGAGGGGTGGAGCAGTGGAGGTTTAGGGAGAGGGGTGGGTGGGTGGGTGGAGGTTTAGGGGGAGGGGTGGGTGGAGGTTTAGGGGGAGGGGCGGGTGGGTGGAGGTTGAGGGGGAGGGGTGGGTGGGTTATGGTTTAGGGAGAGGGGTGGAGGTTTAGGGGGAGGGGCGGGTAGGTGGAGGTCAACAGGGAGGGGTGGAGGTTAAGGGGGAGGGAAGAGTGGACGTTTAGGGGGAGAGGTGGATGGGTGGAGGTTTAGGGGGAGGGGTGGGTGGAGGTTTAGGGGGAGGGGCGGGTGGGTGGAGGTTGAGGGGGAGGGGTGGGTGGGTTATGGTTTAGGGAGAGGGGTGGAGATTTAGGGGGAGGGAAGAGTGGACGTTTAGGGGGAGAGGTGAATGGGTGGAGGTTTAGGGGGAGCGACGGGTGAGGATTAGTGTGAGGGGCGGGGAGAGGTTTAGGGGGAGGCGTGGGCAGGTGGAGTTTTAGGGGTAGGGGTGGCTGGGTGGAGGTTTAGAGGGAGGGGTGGGTGGAGGATTAGAGGGAGGGGTGGGTGGACAGGACACTCCAAACACTGAAACTCTCCAGACATAAAGAAAAGCAGTCTTGGGTTGTGGAAGTTGGGGGCACCAATTCATAGATCAGCTGACATCACAGCCTGACATCTCACCCAAGATGGCTCGCTTTGTAAAGGGGCTTTTCTGGACCATTGCTGAGACGTAGTGGCTTTAATAGGGCTTTTACAGTCCCACGAATCATCACCCAGGTGGGTGCTACATTTTGGTAGTGGGCGATCCAGCCTACCTACGGAAGAGGAGGAGGAGGAGGAGGAGGAGGAGGAGGAGGAGGAGGAGGAGGAGGAGGAGCAGTAAACATCGATGACGATGAGGTGCCCGATGAAGAGATCTGTGACTTGTCTGTCAGATGTTTAAACCTCCATTCCTCATAAGATACGAACCTTCAGAACTGCCTATCATCTAAAGCTGTGATCGACCATCATCCAAGAACTGTGGGAAGTGAAGACTATATAGTGGTCAGCAGTAGGAAACACAGTTTCTCCACTCTGCCCTGGTTACCACTAAGCCCAATAACTCTCCACTCTGCCCTGGTTACCACTAAGCCCAATAACTATCCACTCTACCCTGATAACCACTAAGCCCAATAACTCTCCACTCTGCCCTGATTACCACTAAGCCCAATAACTCTCCACTCTGCCCTGATAACCACTAAGCCCAATAACTCTCCACTCTACCCTGGTTACCACTAAGCCCAATAACTCTCCACTCTACCCTGGTTACCACTAAGCCCAATAACTCTCCACTCTGCCCTGGTTACCACTAAGCCCAATAACTATCCACTCTACCCTGATAACCACTAAGCCCAATAACTCTCCACTCTGCCCTGGTTACCACTAAGCCCAATAACTATCCACTCTACCCTGATAACCACTAAGCCTAATAACTCTCCACTCTACCCTGGTTACCACTAAGCCCAATAACTATCCACTCTACCCTGGTTACCACTAAGCCCAATAACTATCCACTCTACCCTGGTTACCACTAAGCCCAATAACTATCCACTCTACCCTGGTTACCACTAAGCCCAATAAGGGGAGTTGATGGAGAGTTCTCTCCTCTGCCAGATCGCTACATTTGTTTTGTTAAATAGTTTAACAAAAATCACAATATAAAATAATTATATTATTAATTAAAATACTTTGCACTCTCTCATCTAAATCATCTATCCATGGTTCTGCTCTTGATACTGACTTGCTACCTTAGCTCACAATATCAAAGTAAAGAAAACAGAATCAACACATATATAACATCAGAAACACACCAAATATGAATGTCATAATATCCACAATCAAGAGAAATAAGCAAACATCTTGATCCAGATATAGGCTAATTTAAAGGGGGTGAAGAGGGGGGGGACTCTTTCCATCAACGCCCCTTATTGGGCTTAGTGGTAACCTGGGAAGAGTGGAGTTATTGGGCTTAGTGGTTACCAGGGTAGAGTGGAGAAACTGTTTCCTACTGCTGGTCACTATATGGTCTTCCCTCCCACATTATAGAGAGAGCATCGCCTCACGGGCTACATTACTACCTATACCTAGCAGCATAGTATCTTATGGAACAACAGTGCCTCATACCGTTTGTGTTGAGAGTCTATGAATCATTTAAAAATATTCTGAAACCAAATAGGAAAATACCCCCAAAGAATAGGCAAAAAGGCTGAACTGCTAAACGCACATCGGGGATGTCACGGTGGCATAGCTTATTATTGACATATGTCAATAGTTTGGAAGAGAGCAGTTAAAATGTATAAACGTCTTATTAGCCGCAACGGTCAGATCGTTATTTTGTAACATCAATTGATATCACGTTTCAAAACCAGCATATAGTTCCACTTAATAATTAATGTGTGGAAGGTTATCCTACCTTAGTCTCAGTTTTAATAAACCACCGAGCACCTATGGCTGCTGTACAGTCAGCCAAACTCTCTAAACTCACGCGTAAAAAGTCGTTGCCTTCCCTATTACGCGGTTCCATTGAAGATAGCTGGGATAGCCATATCAATACTCTGACGTTACCTATCACAATCACCCAAAACGCGCAGCTCTCCAGTGGCTACACGATTTTATAGCCAAGGTGCGAGAATGCTACCTCAACCATATATGGAATCCTTCTCCCGATAGCCGTGTCCACACACACCTAGCGGACCACAGGGGCAAACAAAGCCTAGTTGTCTGGCTAAACCCTTTAAAACATTCGCCGGAGAGCGTCCTGGGCGCACTTTTAGTTGCGTAGTGTACTACCACAACCGCATGACACGTACTGAACCGCGGGCGATACCTTATTTTTTGGGGGAATCACGCTGCGATCTGGAGAGGAGACGACAGCACCTGTATGAATGCTGCTGGGGTTTACCGCGGACGGGATGGAAAAGGCTTGGAAGTAGCCTACCTGGTGGATTTCAAATAGCTATTTAGGTTAAGGATAACGGAAATGTGTGGCATTGGCATTATTTGGAACATTATTATATTCGATCATGGATACGCACGTGGTGACACATAAGTCATGCATTTTAGACAGTGTCATGATATTAGTTGGCTCAATTCTTCTTTCAGTTGGCTGTCAACTTCAGAAGCACAGCGCAGTGATTGTGGAAGTGGCCCTATAGATGCGCTCTCATCACTTGATAAGTCAAACCTTGGGGAGGAGGGGGGATGCCCCTGTCTGTCCCCAAGAAACACCAGGGAGAGTTTGCCATGTGAACGGTTCAGAAACGCGTTCTCCAACGATAGTTCCTTACCTGCTTTAACATGTACGGCTTGCAGAAGGAAAGTGATAGTGACGATGGTGGTTAGAGTGGGGTCCCACAGCCACCTTTTCGTTTTCCACCTCGTGGACCATCTTTTCATCTCCATTGTCACTCACTCAGCTACTCAAAGCTCCTAAAGAAAAAAAACGGTCGACTTTTCAGTACAAAATGTAGGTCCTTTTCCTTCCACAAATACAGAAAAAGGACGGAGTTGTTGTTGGTAATTTCAGTTACTACAACAAAGCCATAAGTGCAAAACGGTACTGTTTTTTCTTTAGAGCCAAACTGGGCCCTCCGCTCCTCTCTCCCTCAGCCCCAGCCCTTAGACTGAAGGTGTTTGGGCTTTTAGGAAAAAAACGGAGACCATTCGATTCCCCGAGAGCCGGGCGTGGGGGGGGGGGGGGGGGGGCAGCAGGAAACTGACAGTTGGAAAATGTTCCGTTTAGCGAATCACGGGCTGGAAAGTTGTCTTCAATCCCGCCCATAAACTGTCAGTCAAGACTGGCCAGAGGTCCTTGGTTACAGCAGGCGTCAGGAGTCGCATCATTTATTCTTCAGATATCATATTGTCATATGGAGAGAAACGGAGGGAGATAGAGGGGTAGACACTGATGAGGGGTAGACACTGATGCTTAACAACGCTATAATAACGCAATGGGCTATCTAGAGTCAGATAACAGATCATTTCTACATTCACCTGGTGCTATTGGGCTTTTTTTATAATCAAATTAAATCAAATACATTTTTATGGCAGTAATCTAAGTAAATAGCCTAATTAAAACATACATGATTTAACCAAAACTATAAAATAATCTAAATGATGACTTTAATCATAATAGTTTTAATAGTCAACACCTGATTGTAGACAAAGGATGAAGATGTACTGAAAATGTATAGCTGGAGTGTTTTTGGCTGCTAATGTATTTTAAACCTGCGGGGTGGAGAATCATATTCCAGGAATGTCTTGAATCCATGAGAAATTAGAAAACAAATGAAAAGGCTAAATACCCAACAAGATGCCCAAACTGTGATACGAAAAGCTTCATTAGTCCAAATGAAAATGTTTTCCAGATTGTAAAAGATTTCTATCAAAGACACCTTTTCAAATAAATAAACTTTGGGAAGCAAGCTGAGTAGAAGGCTGAAAATAGTTATTTAAAAAAAACAGCATTGGAACAGAGAGTGGAGACAGGTGGTAGTTATAGAACACTGGAACAGAGTGGAGACAGGTGGTAGTTATAGAACACTGGAACAGAGAGTGGAGACAGGTGGTAGTTATAGAACACTGGAACACAGAGTGGAGACAGGTGGTAGTTATAGAACACTGGAACACAGAGTGGAGACAGGTGGTAGTTATAGAACACTGGAACAGAGTGGAGACAGGTGGTAGTTATAGAACACTGGAACACAGAGTGGAGACAGGTGGTAGTTATAGAACACTGGAACACAGAGTGGAGACAGGTGGTAGTTATAGAACACTGGAACAGAGTGGAGACAGGTGGTAGTTATAGAACACTGGAACAGAGAGTGGAGACAGGTGGTAGTTATAGAACACTGGAACACAGAGTGGAGACAGGTGGTAGTTATAGAACACTGGAACACAGAGTGGAGACAGGTGGTAGTTATAGAACACTGGAACAGAGTGGAGACAGGTGGTAGTTATAGAACACTGGAACACAGAGTGGAGACAGGTGGTAGTTATAGAACACTGGAACACAGAGTGGAGACAGGTGGTAGTTATAGAACACTGGAACAGAGTGGAGACAGGTGGTAGTTATAGAACACTGGAACAGAGAGTGGAGACAGGTGGTAGTTATAGAACACTGGAACAGAGTGGAGACAGGTGGTAGTTATAGAACACTGGAACAGAGAGTGGAGACAGGTGGTAGTTATAGAACACTGGAACTCAGAGTGGAGACAGGTGGTAGTTATAGAACACTGGAACAATGAGGAGACAGGTGGTAGTTATAGAACACTGGAACAGAGTGTGGAGACAGGTGGTAGTTATAGAACACTGGAACAGAGTGTGGAGACAGGTGGTAGTTATAGAACACTGGAACAGAGTGTGGAGACAGGTGGTAGTTATAGAACACTGGAACAGAGAGTGGAGACAGGTGGTAGTTATAGAACACTGGAACAGAGTGTGGAGACAGGTGGTAGTTATAGAACACTGGAACACAGAGTGGAGACAGGTGGTAGTTATAGAACACTGGAACAGAGTGGAGACAGGTGGTAGTTATAGAACACTGGAACAGAGTGTGGAGACAGGTGGTAGTTATAGAACACTGGAACAGAGCTCCCACTCTCCCTCTCAGTCGCTCGAGGGCGCCAGGCTGATTTTCATTAAGCACAGCTGTCACCATCATTACGCGCATCAGCGCTCATTGGACTCACCAGGACTCCTGCACGTTTTGATTGCCTTCCCTGTACATGCCTGTTTCCTCTGTTTCCTCCACGTGGCAGCATTATTGTGGTTTCTGTTTCCCCCCGTCCAGACGCTGTCCCTATTCTGTTCCTGTCCGTGGATATCACACGTTCACTCCTTGTACCTGCTTCTCGTCTCTAGCCTCGATCATTACAGGAACACGGGGTGGAAACACAGGTGTTAGCTATAGAACATTGGCGTGTGTCCCAAATGACACCTTATTCCCTACAGTGAATGGTCCATAGGGATATGGCCAATAGTAGTGCACTATGTAGGGAATAAGTTGACGTTTTGTACGCAGCCCTTGCTCTTGAGTTGGTTGTCCAAGGTGTGTCATTGAAAGACATATTAACGGTAATAGTGTAATGGTAATAACTGTTACACATAATCCAAAACAACACTAAAGTCAGGATAGATGAGGAGTTAGTTGGAAATAGGATACATGAGTATGGGATGTAGTCATTTAAAAACAGTGGTTTGTCTGTCCTCATTTGTTACATTTTTCCCTCCTGTCCATAATGATCACGAGGATCCCCATAGATATGTTCTGTCATGCAAGACACTGTCAATGTATTATGTATTCATTGTGAATGTATTTTACCAGACCAATCATCCCTAGTAGTATCACTGTCAATGCAATGGGCTTGTTTGCCTGAATGGGGAGTTTAGGGGTTAGTAAGAGCCTTGCTCAAGGGCACATTGACAGGAGATGACAACATGGGATATAAAACAATAAATATATATTAAATATATATTTCTAGATGATTTAAGGTCTGCCTCTAGCCTATCTCCCGCTCATTACAACAGTGTGCCCGATTTGATTCAAACTCTGGTCTGCTGCGCACTAAATTGCCATATGAGCTAAAAGCTAAAGACTAGGCATTAGCTCCGGGAGCTTACACAAGTCTTCAAGTCTCAGACAAGGTCACTTCTCATCACGTGAGCGTTGTTCACCAAACTACCTTACATTGGCAAAGGGCTTGCCCTACATATGTATTTGCATCCAAAATGACACCCTATTCCCTATGTAGTGCACTACTTTTCCCGAGCACTTTTGGGGGGTTGATCTGTAGTGTGACGTGGCAGCCAACACCAACGTTGCCCAGAATGACCTCAGATGGCTGTCTGCTGCCTGCTAGCTCAGCGATACTGACAACATGTTCCTACAACAAGCCCCTATTCCCCCCCCTCCTCCTCCTCCTCCTTTTGCTCCCTCTCCTCCTCCTCCTCCCCCTCCTCCTCCTCCCGCTCCTCTTGCCCTCCACCCTCTCCTCCTGCCCTCCACCCTCCTCCTCCTCCCTCTCCTCCTCCTCCTCCCTCTCCTCCTGCCCTCCACCCTCCTCCCCTCCTCCCCTCCTCCTGCTCCTCCCCCCCCTCTTCCTCCTCCTCCTTTTCTCCCTCTCCTCCTCCTCCTCCTCTTCCTCCTCCTCCTTCCTCCTCCCTCTCCTCCTGCCCTCCACCCCACTCCTCCTCCTCCTCCCTCTCCTCCTGCCCTCCTCCCCTCCTCCCCTCCTCCTCCTCCTGCCCTCCACCCTCCTCCTGCCCTCCACCCTCCTCCCCTCCCCCTCCTCCTCCTCCTCCCTCTCCTCCTGCCCTCCACCTTCCTCCTCCCTTCACCCCACCAGAACTAGTGTCTAAAAGTACACCTCGGCTCAGTAAGAGAGGGTCGGCAAGACAAGGCGGGGAAAGACTAGCAAGGTTATTGTTTATAATCTGTTCGGCTGGAAAATGTCAGAGCTGTTGCTCATGCTGCTAGCTGGGCCTGCAGCCCAACAGAATTACTTTCATTTGTGGACCCCTCCTGTGTTGGCACACATAGGTCTCAACGACCGAACCTCTGACTCTCTCTTTTGGTTGGACTAGATATGTTTCCATCACGGTAGACAAGACAGAAAGTACAGACGGAACAGAACAGCCCTGGTAGACAGAAAGTACAGACGGAATGAAACGGTTGGATCTGACAGATCTGAAGTTCTTCTTATAGAATTTAGTTTTTCAAGGGATTTTCTCAAGTCTACAATTTTAAGCACGACTAGAGTTGAAAAAAAACCCAAACTTTTCTCTATAGTTGAAAAGCATATGATTACAACCAAAGCGTTTGTTCACCAGAGAGTACCAAGATGGCATTGTATAATTATTCTACAATAAGTATCCACACTGAACAGGGCTGAACCCAGATCAGCTGAAAACATAAACTTCTAGGAAATATCGTTCACCAGCGGTTCCCTTTCATGCTTAAAAAGCTTTCAATTAAGTCTCCTTTCAAGTTTCTTAGAGAAAAACAAATCTGTTCTTCACACTTTTTTTTGCAATTCTTTATTCACTTATTTTTTTGCTAAATTATTCGCAAACTTACGATAGACATAGTAGTGAAAGGTAAAAGATAGATATCAGTGGATATCCCCTAGATATCAGTGGTATCCCCTACAAGTCAGTGGATATCCCCTAGAAGTCAGTGGATATCCCCTAGATATCAGTGGATATCCCCTAGAAGTCAGTGGATATCCCCTAGATATCAGTAGATATCCCCTAGATATCAGTGGATATCCCCTAGAAGTCAGTGGATATCCCCTAGAAGTCAGTGGATATCCCCTAGATATCAGTGGATATCCCCTAGAAGTCAGTGGACATCCCCTAGATATCAGTGGATATCCCCTAGATATCAGTGGATATCCCCTAGAAGTCAGTGGATATCCCCTAGAAGTCAGTGGATATCCCATAGAAGTCAGTGGATATCCGCTAGATGTCAGTGGATATCCCCTAGAAGTCAGTGGATATCCCCTAGAAGTCAGTGGATATCCCCTAGAAGTCAGTGGATATCCCCTAGAAGTCAGTGGATATCCCCTAGATGTCAGTGGATATCCCCAGAAGTCAGTAGATATCCCCTAGATATCAGTGGATATCCCCTAGATGTCAGTGGATATCCCCTAGAAGTCAGTGGATATCCCCTAGAAGTCAGGGGATATCCCCTAGAAGTCAGTGGATATCCCTTAGACATCAGTGGATATCCCCTAGATTGCAGTGGATATCCCCTAGAAGTCAGTGGATATCCCCTAGAAGTCAGTGGATATCCCCTATATGTCAGTGGATATCCCCTAGAAGTCAGTGGATATCCCCTAGATATCGGTGGATATCCCCTAGATGTCAGTGGATATCCCCTAGAAGTCAGTGGAAATCCCCTACATGTCAGTGGATATCCCCTAGAAGTCAGTGGATATCCCCTACAAGTCAGTGGATATCCCCTAGATATCAGTGGATATCCCCTAGAAGTCAGTGGATATCCCCTAGAAGTCAGTGGATATCCCCTAGAAGTCAGTGGATATCCCCTAGAAGTCAGTGGATATCCCCTAGATATCAGTGGATATCCCCTAGAAGTCAGTGGATATCCCCAAGAAGTCAGTGGATATCCCCTAGATATCAGTGGATATCCCCTAGAAGTCAGTAAATATCCCCTAGATGTCAGTGGATATCCCCTAGATATCAGTGGATATCCCCTAAAAGTCAGTGGATATCCCCTAGATGTCAGTGGATATCCCCTAGATATTAGTGGATATCCCCTAGAAGTCAGTGGACATCCCCTAGATATCAGTGGATATCCCCTAGATATCAGTGGATATCCCCTAGAAGTCAGTGGATATCCCCTAGATATCAGTGGATATCCCCTAGAAGTCAGTGGATATCCCATAGAAGTCAGTGGATATCCCATAGAAGTCAGTGGATATCCCCTAGAAGTCAGTGGATATCCCATAGAAGTCAGTGGATATCCCATAGAAGTCAGTGGATATCCCCAGAAGTCAGTGGATATCCCCTAGATATCAGTGGATATCCCCTAGATTTCAGTGGATATCCCCTAGAAGTCAGTGGATATCCCCTAGAAGTCAGGGGATATCCCCTAGAAGTCAGTGGATATCCCTTAGACATCAGTGGATATCCCCTAGATGTCAGTGGATATCCCCTAGAAGTCAGTGGATATCCCCTAGAAGTCAGTGGATATCCCCTATATGTCAGTGGATATCCCCTAGAAGTCAGTGGATATCCCCTAGATATCGGTGGATATCCCCTAGATGTCAGTGGATATCCCCTAGAAGTCAGTGGAAATCCCCTACATGTCAGTGGATATCCCCTAGAAGTCAGTGGATATCCCCTACAAGTCAGTGGATATCCCCTAGATATCAGTGGATATCCCCTAGAAGTCAGTGGATATCCCCTAGAAGTCAGTGGATATCCCCTAGAAGTCAGTGGATATCCCCTAGAAGTCAGTGGATATCCCCTAGATATCAGTGGATATCCCCTAGAAGTCAATGGATATCCCCTAGAAGTCAGTGGATATCCCCTAGATATCAGTGGATATCCCCTAGAAGTCAGTAAATATCCCCTAGATGTCAGTGGATATCCCCTAGATATCAGTGGATATCCCCAAAAAGTCAGTGGATATCCCCTAGATGTCAGTGGATATCCCCTAGATGTCAGTGGATATCCCCTAGAAGTCAGTGGATATCCCCTAGATGTCAGTGGATATCCCCTAGATATCAGTGGATATCCCCTAGAAGTCAGTGGATATCCCCTAGATATCAGTGGATATCCCCTAGAAGTCAGTGGATATCCCCTAGAAGTCAGTGGATATCTCCTAGAAGTCAGTGGATATCCCCTAGAAGTCAGTGGATATCCCCTACAAGTCAGTGGATATCCCCTAGATATCAGTGGATATCCCCTAGAAGTCAGTGGATATCCCCTAGAAGTCCGTGGATATCCCCTAGAAGTCAGTGGATATCCCCTAGAAGTCAGTGGATATCCCCTAGATATCAGTGGATATCCCCTAGAAGTCAATGGATATCCCCTAGAAGTCAGTGGATATCCCCTAGATATCAGTGGATATCCCCTAGAAGTCAGTAAATATCCCCTAGATGTCAGTGGATATCCCCTAGATATCAGTGGATATCCCCAAAAAGTCAGTGGATATCCCCTAGATGTCAGTGGATATCCCCTAGATGTCAGTGGATATCCCCTAGAAGTCAGTGGATATCCCCTAGATGTCAGTGGATATCCCCTAGATATCAGTGGATATCCCCTAGAAGTCAGTGGATATCCCCTAGATATCAGTGGATATCCCCTAGAAGTCAGTGGATATCCCCTAGAAGTCAGTGGATATCTCCTAGAAGTCAGTGGATATCCAATAGAAGTCAGTGGATATCCCCTAGAAGTCAGTGGATATCCCCTAGAAGTCAGTGGATATCCCCTAGATATCAGTGGATATCCCCTAGATATCAGTGGATATCCCCTACAAGTCAGTGGATATCCCCTAGAAGTCAGTGGATATCCCCTAGAAGTCAGTGGATATCCCCTAGATATCAGTGGATATCCCCTAGATATCAGTGGATATCCCCTAGATATCAGTGGAGATCCCCTAGAAGTCAGTGGATATCCCCTAGATATCAGTGGATATCCCCTAGAAGTCAGTGGATATCCCCTAGATATCAGTGGATATCCCCTAGATATCAGTGGATATCCCCTAGATATCAGTGGATATCCCCTAGAAGTCAGTGGATATCCCCTAGAAGTCAGTGGATATCCCTAGAAGTCAGTGGATATCCCCTAGAAGTCAGTGGATATCCCTAGATATCAGTGGATATCCCCTAGATATCAGTGGATATCCCCTAGAAGTCAGTGAATATCCCCTAGATATCAGTGGATATCCCCTAGAAGTCAGTGGATATCCCCTAGATATCAGTGGATATCCCCTAGATATCAGTGGATATCCCCTAGATATCAGTGGATATCCCCTAGAAGTCAGTGGATATCCCCTAGAAGTCAGTGGATATCCCCTAGAAGTCAGTGGATATCACCTAGATGTCAGTGGATATCCCCTAGATGTCAGTGGATATCCCCTAGAAGTCAGTGGATATCCCCTAGAAGTCAGTGGATATCCCCTAGAAGTCAGTGGATATCCCCTAGAGTCAGTGGTAATCCCCTAGATATCAGTGGATATCCCCTAGAAATCAGTGGATATCCCCTAGATATCAGTGGATATCCTCTAGAAGTCAGTGGATATCCCCTAGAAGTCAGTGGATATCCCCTAGATGTCAGTGGATATCCCCTAGATGTCAGTGGATATCCCCTAGATATCAGTGGATATCCCCTAGATGTCAGTGGATATCCCCTAGATATCAGTGAATATCCCCTAGAAGTCAGTGGATATCCCCTAGAAGTCAGTGGATATCCCCTAGATATCAGTGGATATCCCCTAGATGTCAGTGGATATCCCCTAGATGTTAGTGGATATCCCCTAGATATCAGTGGATATCCCCTAGATGTCAGTGGATATCCCCTAGATGTTAGTGGATATCGCCTAGATATCAGTGGATATCCCCTAGATGTCAGTGGATATCCCCTAGATGTTAGTGGATATCCCCTAGAAGTCAGTGGATATACCCTAGATATCAGTGGATATCCCCTAGATGTCAGTGGATATCCCCTAGATGTTAGTGGATATACCCTAGATATCAGTGGATATCCCCTAGATGTCAGTGGATATCCCCTAGATATCAGTGGATATCCCCTAGATGTTAGTGGATATCCCCTAGAAGTCAGTGGATATCCCCTAGATGTTAGTGGATATCCCCTAGATGTTAGTGGATATCCCCTAGATGTTAGTGGATATCCCCTAGATATCAGTGGATATCCCCTAGAGGTCAGTGGATATCCCCTAGATGTCAGTGGATATCCCCTAGAAGTCAGTGGAAATCCCCTACATGTCAGTGGATATCCCCTAGAAGTCAGTGGATATCCCCTACAAGTCAGTGGATATCCCCTAGATATCAGTGGATATCCCTAGAAGTCAGTGGATATCCCCTAGAAGTCAGTGGATATCCCTAGAAGTCAGTGGATATCCCCTAGAAGTCAGTGGATATCCCCTAGATATCAGTGGATATCCCCTAGAAGTCAATGGATATCCCCTAGAAGTCAGTGGATATCCCCTAGATATCAGTGGATATCCCCTAGAAGTCAGTAAATATCCCCTAGATGTCAGTGGATATCCCCTAGATATCAGTGGATATCCCCAAAAAGTCAGTGGATATCCCCTAGATGTCAGTGGATATCCCCTAGATGTCAGTGGATATCCCCTAGAAGTCAGTGGATATCCCCTAGATGTCAGTGGATATCCCCTAGATATCAGTGGATATCCCCTAGAAGTCAGTGGATATCCCCTAGATATCAGTGGATATCCCCTAGAAGTCAGTGGATATCCCCTAGAAGTCAGTGGATATCCCCTAGAAGTCAGTGGATATCCCCTAGATATCAGTGGATATCCCCTAGATATCAGTGGATATCCCCTAGATATCAGTGGAGATCCCCTAGAAGTCAGTGGATATCCCCTAGATATCAGTGGATATCCCCTAGAAGTCAGTGGATATCCCCTAGATATCAGTGGATATCCCCTAGATATCAGTGGATATCCCCTAGATATCAGTGGATATCCCCTAGAAGTCAGTGGATATCCCCTAGAAGTCAGTGGATATCCCCTAGAAGTCAGTGGATATCCCCTAGAAGTCAGTGGATATCCCCTAGATATCAGTGGATATCCCCTAGATATCAGTGGATATCCCCTAGAAGTCAGTGGATATCCCCTAGATATCAGTGGATATCCCCTAGAAGTCAGTGGATATCCCCTAGATATCAGTGGATATCCCCTAGATATCAGTGGATATCCCCTAGATATCAGTGGATATCCCCTAGAAGTCAGTGGATATCCCCTAGAAGTCAGTGGATATCCCCTAGAAGTCAGTGGATATCACCTAGATGTCAGTGGATATCCCCTAGATGTCAGTGGATATCCCCTAGAAGTCAGTGGATATTACCTTGAAGTCAGTGGATATCCCCTAGAAGTCAGTGGATATCCCCTAGAGTCAGTGGTAATCCCCTAGATATCAGTGGATATCCCCTAGAAATCAGTGGATATCCCCTAGATATCAGTGGATATCCTCTAGAAGTCAGTGGATATCCCCTAGAAGTCAGTGGATATCCCCTAGATGTCAGTGGATATCCCCTAGATGTCAGTGGATATCCCCTAGATATCAGTGGATATCCCCTAGATGTCAGTGGATATCCCCTAGATATCAGTGAATATCCCCTAGAAGTCAGTGGATATCCCCTAGAAGTCAGTGGATATCCCCTAGAAGTCAGTGGAAATCCCCTACATGTCAGTGGATATCCCCTAGAAGTCAGTGGATATCCCCTACAAGTCAGTGGATATCCCCTAGATATCAGTGGATATCCCCTAGAAGTCAGTGGATATCCCCTAGAAGTCAGTGGATATCCCCTAGAAGTCAGTGGATATCCCCTAGAAGTCAGTGGATATCCCCTAGATATCAGTGGATATCCCCTAGAAGTCAATGGATATCCCCTAGAAGTCAGTGGATATCCCCTAGATATCAGTGGATATCCCCTAGAAGTCAGTAAATATCCCCTAGATGTCAGTGGATATCCCCTAGATATCAGTGGATATCCCCAAAAAGTCAGTGGATATCCCCTAGATGTCAGTGGATATCCCCTAGATGTCAGTGGATATCCCCTAGAAGTCAGTGGATATCCCCTAGATGTCAGTGGATATCCCCTAGATATCAGTGGATATCCCCTAGAAGTCAGTGGATATCCCCTAGATATCAGTGGATATCCCCTAGAAGTCAGTGGATATCCCCTAGAAGTCAGTGGATATCTCCTAGAAGTCAGTGGATATCCAATAGAAGTCAGTGGATATCCCCTAGAAGTCAGTGGATATCCCTAGAAGTCAGTGGATATCCCCTAGATATCAGTGGATATCCCCTAGATATCAGTGGATATCCCCTAGAAGTCAGTGGATATCCCCTAGAAGTCAGTGGATATCCCCTAGAAGTCAGTGGATATCCCCTAGATATCAGTGGATATCCCCTAGATATCAGTGGATATCCCCTAGATATCAGTGGAGATCCCCTAGAAGTCAGTGGATATCCCCTAGATATCAGTGGATATCCCCTAGAAGTCAGTGGATATCCCCTAGATATCAGTGGATATCCCCTAGATATCAGTGGATATCCCCTAGATATCAGTGGATATCCCCTAGAAGTCAGTGGATATCCCCTAGAAGTCAGTGGATATCCCCTAGAAGTCAGTGGATATCCCCTAGAAGTCAGTGGATATCCCCTAGATATCAGTGGATATCCCCTAGATATCAGTGGATATCCCCTAGAAGTCAGTGGATATCCCCTAGATATCAGTGGATATCCCCTAGAAGTCAGTGGATATCCCCTAGATATCAGTGGATATCCCCTAGATATCAGTGGATATCCCCTAGATATCAGTGGATATCCCCTAGAAGTCAGTGGATATCCCCTAGAAGTCAGTGGATATCCCTAGAAGTCAGTGGATATCACCTAGATGTCAGTGGATATCCCCTAGATGTCAGTGGATATCCCCTAGAAGTCAGTGGATATTACCTTGAAGTCAGTGGATATCCCCTAGAAGTCAGTGGATATCCCCTAGAGTCAGTGGTAATCCCCTAGATATCAGTGGATATCCCCTAGAAATCAGTGGATATCCCCTAGATATCAGTGGATATCCTCTAGAAGTCAGTGGATATCCCCTAGAAGTCAGTGGATATCCCCTAGATGTCAGTGGATATCCCCTAGATGTCAGTGGATATCCCCTAGATATCAGTGGATATCCCCTAGATGTCAGTGGATATCCCCTAGATATCAGTGAATATCCCCTAGAAGTCAGTGGATATCCCCTAGAAGTCAGTGGATATCCCCTAGATATCAGTGGATATCCCCTAGATGTCAGTGGATATCCCCTAGATGTTAGTGGATATCCCCTAGATATCAGTGGATATCCCCTAGATGTCAGTGGATATCCCCTAGATGTTAGTGGATATCGCCTAGATATCAGTGGATATCCCCTAGATGTCAGTGGATATCCCCTAGATGTTAGTGGATATCCCCTAGAAGTCAGTGGATATACCCTAGATATCAGTGGATATCCCCTAGATGTCAGTGGATATCCCTAGATGTTAGTGGATATACCCTAGATATCAGTGGATATCCCCTAGATGTCAGTGGATATCCCCTAGATATCAGTGGATATCCCCTAGATGTTAGTGGATATCCCCTAGAAGTCAGTGGATATCCCTAGATGTTAGTGGATATCCCCTAGATGTTAGTGGATATCCCCTAGATGTTAGTGGATATCCCCTAGATATCAGTGGATATCCCCTAGAGGTCAGTGGATATCCCCTAGATGTTAGTGGATATCCCCTGGAAGTCAGTGGATATCCCCTAGATGTTAGTGGATATCCCCTAGATGTTAGTGGATATCCCCTAGATATCAGTGGATATCCCCTAGATATCAGTGGACATCCCCTAGAAGTCAGTGGATATCCCCTAGAAGTCAGTGGATATCCCCTAGAAGTCAGTGGATATCCCCTAGATATCAGTGGATATCCCCTAGAAGTCAGTGGATATCCCTTAGATGTCAGTGGATATCCCCTAGATGTCAGTGGATATCCCCTAGATGTCAGTGGATATCCCCTAGATGTTAGTGGATATCCCCTAGAAGTCAGTGGATATCCCCTAGATGTTAGTGGATATCCCCTAGAAGTCAGTGGATATCCCCTAGAAGTCAGTGGATATCCACCTAGAAGTCAGTGGATATCCCCTAGAAGTCAGTGGATATCCCCTAGATGTTAGTGGATATCCCCTAGAAGTCAGTGGATATCCCCTAGATGTTAGTGGATATCCCCTAGATGTTAGTGGATATCCCCTAGATGTTAGTGGATATCCCCTAGATATCAGTGGATATCCCCTAGAGGTCAGTGGATATCCCCTAGATGTTAGTGGATATCCCCTAGATATCAGTGGATATCCCCTAGATGTCAGTGGATATCCCCTAGATGTTAGTGGATATCGCCTAGATATCAGTGGATATCCCCTAGATGTCAGTGGATATCCCCTAGATGTTAGTGGATATCCCCTAGAAGTCAGTGGATATACCCTAGATATCAGTGGATATCCCCTAGATGTCAGTGGATATCCCCTAGATGTTAGTGGATATACCCTAGATATCAGTGGATATCCCCTAGATGTCAGTGGATATCCCCTAGATATCAGTGGATATCCCCTAGATGTTAGTGGATATCCCCTAGAAGTCAGTGGATATCCCCTAGATGTTAGTGGATATCCCCTAGATGTTAGTGGATATCCCCTAGATGTTAGTGGATATCCCCTAGAT
>NC_088214.1:4687852-4730352 GCF_036934945.1 Oncorhynchus masou masou
GGTCTGTGTAGTGTAGGTCTGTTTAGTGTAGGTCTGTATAGTGTGTAGGTCTGTATAGTGTAGGTCTGTATAGTGTAGGTCTGTGTAGTGTAGGTCTGTTTAGTGTAGGTCTGTATAGTGTGTAGGTCTGTATAGTGTGTAGGTCAGTATAGTGTAGGTATGTTTAGTGTTGGTATGTTTAGTGTAGGTCTGTTTAGTGTAGGTATGTTTAGTGTAGGTCTGTTTAGTGTAGGTATGTTTAGTGTAGGTCTGTATAGTGTAGGTCTGTATAGTGTAGGTCTGTGTAGTGTAGGTCTGTTTAGTGTAGGTCTGTATAGTGTAGATATGTATAGTGTGTAGGTCTGTATAGTGTAGGTCTGTTTAGTGTAGGTCTGTTTGGTGTACGTCTGTTTAGTGTAGGTCTGTTTAGTGTAGGTCTGTTTAGTGTGTAGGTCTGTTTAGTGTAGGTCTGTTTAGTGTAGGTCTGTTTAGTGTGTAGGTCTGTATAGTGCGTAGGTCTGTATAGTGCGTAGGTCTGTATAGGGTCGGTCTTTATAATGTGTAGGTCTGTTTAGTGTAGGTCTGTATAGTGTGTAGGTATGTATAGTGTAGGTCTGTTTGGTGTACGTCTGTTTAGTGTAGGTTTGTGTAGTGCAGGTCTGTATAGTGTAGGTCTGTATAGTGTAGGTCTGTATAGTGTAGGTCTGTTCAGATCTCAAGTGTTTTCTTTGTCTTTTGACTTTTAGGAAAAATAGATGAAAATCTCTGAATCAAATGGTCATGGATTCTTCAGTGGCTCAGACACGCGAGTTCCAGTTGAACATTGAGAACCACAGAAGAAGGAGGATGGAACTGGAAATAGAGATCACGATATCAGAAAACAAAATGGCCATTTTCCAATGGCCTCTCGACCGGACGCACACTAACAGTTTGTCTTTTCTGATGAGTGTTGAAATCATGGATTGTTGGTTAATAGCTGTATAGGAGTTCAATTACATTTTGTTTAGTTTGGATTGTAGTCAAGAAAAGTCAAGTTTAAGTCAAGTTACAGTACATCATAAAAACGTGATCTCCCTCCTCTCCTCTGTGTTGAAATCATGGTTGTATGGGAGTTGCTGTGGTCCTAGATTCCATGGATGTTCCTCGTTACTAGTCTCTACTGTGGTTTGGGCGGATCTCTTTGTCATCGTTAATACGCTGTGAGAAAGCTTTTGTTTAGAGAACTCAAGTGAATAACAACTGTTTCTTTACAAGATTCTTGGTGTGTGCACTGCACACGGTTTTTAAATCATACATCATAGCCTGAACTCTGCCAAAAGAGGATAAAATGACTCATTTAAAGAGATTATTCAATTTCACCATGTCATAAATCTGTTTTATGTATTCGCAAAAGGCTGCCTTAGTCAATTAATATTCACAAACAAAAACAAGCGTTCAACATCGAAATAAAACTTGTTGGTTTATTGTGTGGGATAATCAATGATTTAAGGATGTATCGATAAACCTGTTGCTATATACTTTGGTATAGAGAGGACCTAAAGTTTGTCCTGATTATGTGGCATGTCTGGCCAGGATGGGGCGAGGTTTTTCCTGCTGTCTGGCCAGGATAGGGCAAGGTTTTCCCTGCTGTCTGGCCAGGATAGGGCAAGGTTTTCCTGCTGTCTGGCCAGGATAGGGCAAGGTTTTCCCTGCTGTCTGGCCAGGATAGGGCAAGGTTTTTCCTGCTGTCTGGCCAGGATAGGGCAAGGTTTTTCCTGCTGTCTGGCCAGGATAGGGCGAGGTTTTCCCTGCTGTCTGGCCAGGATAGGGCGAGGTTTTCCCTGATGTCTGGCCAGGATAGGGCAAGGTTTTCCCTGATGTCTGGCCAGGATAGGGCAAGGTTTTTCCTGCTGTCTGGCCAGGATAGGGCGAGGTTTTCCCTGCTGTCTGGCCAGGATAGGGCGAGGTTTTCCCTGCTGTCTGGCCAGGATAGGGCAAGGTTTTCCCTGCTGTCTGGCCAGGATAGGGCAAGGTTTTCCTGATTACGTGGCATGTCTGGCCAGGATAGGACCCAGAGAATTCCTGGTCAGGTAAGTGACATTTATTTCTGTAATTTTATATATATATATACATTACATCAAAGTTGGATCAGCCTGTAGTGTGGTTTTCCACTTTAAATTTGAGTGTGACTCCAAATCCAGACCTCCATGGGTTGATAAATTTGATTTCCATTGTTAATTTTTGTGTGATTTTGTTGTCAGGACATTCAACTATGTAAAGAAAAAAGTATTTAATAAGAATATTTCATTCATTCAGATCTAGGATGTGTTATTTTAGTGTTCCCTTTATTTTTTTGAGCAGTGTATATACACAGTTGAAGTCGGAAGTTTACACACACCTTTGGTGAATTTTGTCCCATTCCTCCTGACAGAGCTGGTGTAACTGAGTCAGGTTTGTAGGCCTCTTTGCTCACACACGCTTTTTCAGTTCTGCCCACACATTTTCGATAGGATTGAGGTCAGGGCTTTGTGATGGCCACTCCAATACCTTGACTTTGTTGTCCTTAAGCCATTTTGCCACAACTTTGGAAGTATGCTTGGGGTTATTGTCCATTTGGAAGGCCAGACCAGTCTAGTCTAGTCTAGTCTGGTCTGGTCTGGTCTGGTCTGGTCCGGTCCGGTCTAGTCTGGTCTGGTCTAGTCCGGTCTGGTCTAGTCCGGTCTGGTCCGGCCTGGTCTGATCTAGTCTAGTCTGGTCTGGTCCGGTCTTGTCTGGTTTGGCTCGGTCTGGTCTAGTCTAGTCTGGCCCGGTCTGGTCTACTCTAGTCTGGTCTGGTCTGGTCCGGTCTGGTCTGGCCCGGTCTGGTCTAGTCTTGCCCGGTCCGGTCTGGTCCGGCCCGGTCTAGTCTGGTCTGGTCCGGTCTGGTCCGGTCTGGCCCGGTCTGGTCTAGTCTAGTCTAGTCTGGTCTGGCCCAGTCCAGCCCGGTCTGGTCTAGTCTAGTCTGGTCCGGTCTGGTCTGGCCCGGTCTTGTCCGGCCTAGTCTAGTCTAGTCTGGTCTGGTCTAGTCTAGTCTAGTCTAGTCTAGTCTAGTCTAGTCTAGTCTAGTCCAGACTGGACCGGGCCAGACCAGACCAGTCTAGTCTAGTCTAGTCTAGTCTAGTCTAGTCTGGTCCGGTCCGGTCTGGTCCGGTCCAGTCTAGTCTGGTCTGGTCTGGTCCGGTCCGGTCTGGTCCGGTCCGGTCCGGTCCGGTCTGGTCCGGTCTGGTCCGGTCCGGTCTGGTCTGGTCCGGTCTGGTCTGGTCCGGTCTGGTCTGGTCCGGTCCGGTCTGGTCCAGCCCGGTGCGAGGGAGTCTACTGACCTTTATATTAGGGATATAAATCTGGATTCTAAATTCTAACCTTCAGACTTATTATTTTGCTGCTTTTTTATGTCCTAGAAATTCTTTGCAAAACATATCACTGCAAAGATCCAGTTAAGAAAACACTTTTTGCTTGGTAAATATGGAAAGGACTTTTCCTTGTTGCTGTTGGCTTTTGTCAAGAACCTGTTTAAATCGTCTCATTGTTCAAGTTATTGCTAGCTACATTTCAAAATTAATTTCTTATGGTTATATAATGCTACTCTAAACTTTTTCCATTCATTTTGTTCACTTAAATGTGGTATCCATATGTAGTATCCATATTGGCCTGGTCCCTCGATAGTGCCTGTACACTCACAGTGAAACCATATTGGCCTGGTTCCTCGATAGTGCCTGTACACTCACAGTGAAACCATATTGGCCTGGTTCCTCGATAGTGCCTGTACACTCACAGCGAAACCATATTGGCCTGGTTCCTCGATAGTGCCTGTACACTCACAGCGAAACCATATTGGCCTGGTTCCTCGATAGTGCCTGTACACTCACAGTGAAACCATATAGGCCTGGTTCCTCGATAGTGCCTGTACACTCACAGTGAAACCATATTGGCCTGGTTCCTCGATAGTGCCTGTACACTCACCGTGAAACCCTATTGGCCTGGTTCCTCGATAGTGCCTGTACACTCACAGTGAAGAGCAAAGAGACAGTTCTGGCCGGGAGTTTGGAAAAACACATGAAGTAGATTATGTGTACTATAATCATATCACCCTCAATAGGGAGGACAATGGTGGATGCGTCCTAGATGGCACCCTACTTCTTATATTTTGAATAGGGTACCGTTTGGGACACATTCAATATGAATGAGCCTGTTTTGTTCTAGTTTCATTGAAGGAATCAGTGTTTCTTCCACTACAATATCGTTTAAATGTTTCCACGCTTGAGAAGAGAACGTAAAACCTTAGATCTGTGAGAAATGTTTGAATGTATGATCTTCTAGATGTGTTTAACTCGACGGAGAATGGGTAGTTAAATAGTAACAACTTTTACAAGCAGTTTTCTCAACATTTCTGGAGCCGGTTTTCTGGACCTAAATTTTGATTTCAAAAAACAATAATAAGTACACGACCATATTCATTAAGCATCTCAGAGTAGGAGCGCTGATCTGGGATCAGTTTGGGCTTTTAGATTCTAATGAATAAGATAATATTTGGACATGCAGGAACTGATCCTAGATCAGTTCTCTTACTCTGACATTCTTGATACATACAAAACAGTACTCTTACTCTCTCACTATGACATTCTTGATACATACAGTAACTCTTGCTCTCTAACTCTCCATTTGAGTATTTCTTTTAGCCCAGGAATACCAGGATAGTTATAGAGATTGATGGGCTGGTTTCCAGAACCAACAATTTACTTCTGGAAGGTAGTTTCCACCACGCTAACTATAACATTTATTGGTAGTTTCCACCCTGCTTGTCTGCATTGCCTTTACATTACAGTAGACATCCCTCTTCACAGAGCCCTCTGACAAAACCGATCACCAGCCTTCAGTATAAAAGTAGGAATGGAGGGGGGACACATGGGATTTCCATTAGTATAAGCAAAGTCACTACAGTAGAAAATAGTGAATTATCTCAACGATGAAAAACTCAATGTCTACATCCCAAATGACACGCTATTCCCTCTGTAGCGCACTACTTTTCACCAGAGCTCTGTGGGCACTATATAGGGAATAGGGTGCTATTTGGTATGCACTCAATGCCTGAAAGGCTATTGGAGACACTACCCACTCAAGGTACATATACTGTACATACCACAGATCACAGACCAACTCTCTGTCTGTGAATGATATGAATGTTTCAAACATTGCTGTCCTATTCTATGAATACATACAGTGTTTTGTACAGTGTTTTGTACATATCACTTGTCTCCTGAAGTGTGCACTTGATCAATGCACTTAATGCATTTAAAAGTCACTGATGTGGTCATTTATGAACATCTTGGCCATGTTCTGTTATAATCTCCACCCGGCACAGCCAGAAGAGGACTGGCCACCCCTCATAGCCTGGTTCCTCTCTAGGTTTCTTCCTAGGTTTTTGGCCATTCTAGGGAGTTTTTCCTAGCCAACGTGCTTCTACACCTGCATTGCTTTCTGTTTGGGGTTTTAGGCTGGGTTTCTGTGCAGCACTTAAGAGATATCAGCTGATGTACGAAGAGCTATATGAATACATTTGATTTGATTTGAAAAGGAAATGACTGGTATGTGGAAACCTTCTCTATGTCACGGATCCTTCCGGAACTGTCATTACACACACCTGGTGTAACGGTTCTCTTGAGTTGAAGGAGAGGCGGACCCAAATGCAGCGTGGTTTCTATTCATGGTTCTTTAATAAAGAAAACTATACATGAATAGACTAACAATCACCCACCAAAACCCAACACCAAACAGGCTACCTAAATATGGTTCCCAATCAGAGGCAGGTGTTAGTCATTGTCTCTGATTGGGAACCATATTTAGGTAGCTTGTTTGGTGTTGGGTTTTGGTGGGTGATTGTTCCTGTCTCTGTGTTTGTTTTCACCAGATAGGCTGTTTAGGTTTTCTCACGTTTATTGTTTTGTTAGTTTATTCATGTATAGTGTCTTTATTAAAGTACCATGAATAATAACCACGCTGCATTTTAGTCCGCCTCTCCTTCAACTCAAGAAAACCGTTACACCTGGTGCCTTTTCCCCAATTTAGTAATTGTATAAGTGTGCCCTTGGTTCACCATTGTCTTGTTGATTATTGTTTCTATGTCCATTGGTTCGTGTGAGTACCTGTGCTGTGTTGTTTTGGCTTTCGTGCCATTGTGTATTGTGCAGATGATTACGGGTCTCGTCCCATGTGATGATCATTGTGCGCTTGTGTTATTTATTTCGAGGTACTCCTCGCTCTTTTGTTTGGATTTCAACTCTATGTGTAATGGTCGTCATTGCATGGATGAAGGATCGGACCAAAGCCCTGCGTCGTAAGTGTTCATGATTTTATTGGATCAACAAACGAACAAAATAAACCAAGAGGGAAAAAACCAAAACAGTCCTGTCAGGTGCAGAACACTAAACAGAAAAAAACTACCCACAAAACACTGGTGGGAAAAGGCTACCTAAGTATGGTTCCCAATCAGAGACAACAATAGACACCTGTCCCTGATTGAGAACCATATCCGGCCAAAACAAAATACAAAACATAGAAATAAAGAAACTAGAATGCCCACCCTAGTCACACCCTGGCCTAACCAAAATAGAGAATAAAAACCTCTCTATGGCTGTCATGCCCTGACCATAGTTTGCTTTGTATGTTTCTATGTTTTGTTTGGTCAGGGTGTGATCTGAGTGGGCATTCTATGTTTTTTGTCTAGTTTGTCTGTTTCTGTGTTTGGCATGATATGGTTCTCAATCAGAGGCAGGTGTTAGTCATTGTCTCTGATTGGGAACCATATTTAGGTAGCCTGTTTTGTCATTGTGGGTTATTGTCTATGTTATGTTGCTTGTCAGCACAGTGTTTTGATTAGCGTCACGGTTGTCACTTTGTTGTTTTGTAGTGTTCAGTTTTTCCATTAAAATGATGAACACTTCCCACGCTGCGTATTGGTCCTCCGATCCTTCTCGCTTCTCCTTTTCAGATGAGGAGGACGAAGACACCCGTGACAATGGCCAGGGCGTGACACTATGTTTTGTGTAGTGTTTGTTTGGTCTTCGTCCCCGTGCCTTTACACGGCACGCTCTGATATGGGTAAATAAAAACCCTATTACGCATGAATTGCCTGTCTCCTGATGCCAACGCGACACTCTAGCCCATGCCAACACTAATCCAATGCTTAACCTGTGGGGAGTAGTGAAGGAGTGCACACTTTAGTTGAGAGATGAGATTAGTTTGGATGGTGCGTCCCAACAGAGGTAGTGTTTGAGCAGACCTGCAATTATGGTTTATAGAACATAGAGGGTCTTCTTTAATGAAAGTTTGTCTAATGTAAAAGAGGTAAAGTGTGGTGTTCTGCAAGGCGGCTGTCTTGGTCCTTTACTGTTCTCTATTTATTAATGGGCTAGAACTGCAATTTGAATAATATGTTGAACATCAAATCAACTCATAGCCCCACTTCCCTAGGTACTCCAGTTGATCTGAAGGGATTGGATAGGTATAAACAATATAGCACTTGTTTCACCTTGTCTTCTGATAGGCTGGGTTGAACTTTGCCATAATCCTTACGACCTATACAATCCCTTCAGATCTACAGGAGTGCCTAGGGAGGAGGGCCTACGGGTTGATAATGGAATCCATGGCTACACTTATGGGGAAACTTAATATGGCCATCCACATGGAACGTTGACTGGAATAGGAATTTCCCTTCTAGTCATTCTATTTCTGTGTCCAGTAGGGTGTGTAGTGGGGTGTGCAGTAGGGTATGCAGTAGGGTGTGTGGTAGGGTGTGTAGTGGGGTGTGCGGTAGGGTGTGCGGTGGTTTGTGTAGTGCGATGTGTGGTGGGGTGTGCGGTAGGGTGTGTAGTGGGGGTGTGCGGTAGGGTGTGTAGTGGGGTGTGCGGTAGGGTGTGTGGTGGGGTGTTTAGTGGGGGTGTGCGGTAGGGTGTGTAGTGGGGGTGTGGGGTAGGGTGTGTGGTGGGGTGTGCGGTAGCATGTGCAGTAGGGTGTGTGGTGGGGTGTGCGGTAGGGTGTGTAGTGGGGGTGTGGGGTAGGGTGTGTGGTGGGGTGTGTGGTGGGGTGTGCGGTAGGGTGTGTAGTGGGGTGTGTGTTAGGGTGTGCGGTAGTTTGTGTGGTGGGATGTGTGGTGGGGTGTGTGGTGGGGTGTGCGGTAGGGTGTGTGGTGGGGTGTGTGGTGGGGTGTGTGGTGGGGTGTGTAGTGGGGTGTGCGGTGGGGTGTGTAGTGGGGTGTGTGGTGGGGTTTGTGGTTGGGTGTGTAGTGGGGTGTGCGGTAGGGGGTAGTAGGGTATGTAGTGGGGTGTGCGGTAGGGTGTGTAGTGGGGTGTGCGGTAGGGGTAGTGGGGTGTGCGGTAGGGTGTGTAGTGGGGTGTGTAGTGGGGTGTGCGGTAGGGTGTGTAGTGGGGTGTGCGGTAGGGTGTGTAGTGGGGTATCTAGTGGGGTGTGCGGTAGGGGGTAGTGGGGTGTGCAGTAGGGTATCTAGTGGTGTGTGCTGTAGGGGGTAGTGGGGTGTGCGGTAGGGGGTAGTGGGGTGTGCGGTAGGGTATCTAGTGGTGTGTGCGGTAGGGGGTAGTGGGGTGTGTAGTGGGGTGTGTAGTGGGGTGTGCGGTAGGGTGTGTAGTGGGGTGTGCGGTAGGGTGTGTAGTGGGATATCTAGTAGGGTGTGCGGTAGGGGGAAGTGGGGTGTGCGGTAGGGTGTGTAGTGGGGTATCTAGTGGGGTGTGCGGTAGGGGGTAGTGGGGTGTGCGGTAGGGGGTAGTGGGGAGTGCGGTAGGGTGTAGTGGCATGTGCGGTAGGGTATCTAGTGGGGTGTGCGGTAGGGGGTAGTGGGGTGTGCGGTAAGGTGTAGTGGGGTGTGCGGTAGGGGGTAGTGGGGTGTGCGGTAGGGGGTAGTGGGGTGTGCGGTGGGGGTATCTTGTGGGGTGTGCGGTAAGGTGTAGTGGGGTGTGCGGTAGGGGGTAGTGGGGTGTGCGGTAGGGGTAGTGGGGTGTGCGGTAAGGTGTAGTGGGGTGTGCGGTAGGGGGTAGTGGGGTGTGCGGTAGGGGGTAGTGGGTGTGCGGTGGGGTATCTTGTGGGGTGTGAGAGACTACCATTGTTATGTAAAAGACCCGTCTGTGAAAGGTTCCCATCGGTATACAAATCAGCCCTGGAATAGATGTTCATATAGATGTTTATGTAGATGTTTATTGGCCAAGAGGCCAGTAAGGCACACCACATAGATTGTTTTAAAATTAAATATACCATAGCTATGGAAATCTCATAGTAAATGGAAACCATATGTACACCAGCATGAAGTGAAGTAGAGTGTACAGTAGAAATCAGGCCACCGCAGGGACCAGAGCAATGATGGATTGCTTTGGTCCCTTCTGGATACAGCTGGGGGCCGAACTGAGTCCAAACAGCATCAGCATAAAGTGCTATATTCCGGAATGGATTACACATGCTAGTATCTTGATCTCAGATTTGAATATTCCTAACACACCTAGGAATAAGTTACTATCCGAAGTTCTCCTATTTCGACCTGAGCTGGTCTCTTTTTGATGAAAACACATACTCCTAACAACACCTGAAAACACATACTCCTAACAACACCTGAAAACACATACTCCTAACAACACCTGAAAACACATACTCCTAACAACACCTGAAAAACATACTCCTAACAACACCTGAAAACACATACTCCTAACAACACCTGAAAACACATACTCCTAACAACACCTGAAAACACATACTCCTAACAACCTAACAACACCTGAAAACACATACTCCTAACAACACCTGAAAACACATACTCCTAACAACACCTGAAAACACATACTCCTAAACAACACCTGAAAACACATACATACCTAACAACACCTGAAAACACATACTCCTAACAACACCTGAAAACACATACTCCTAACAACACCTGAAAACACATACTCCTAACAACACCTGAAAACACATACTCCTAACAACACCTGAAAACACATACTCCTAACAACACCTGAAAACACATACTCCTAACAACACCTGAAAACACATACTCCTAACAACACCTGAAAACACATACTCCTAACAACACTGAAAACACACCTGAAAACACATACTCCTAACAACACCTGAAAACACATACTCCTAACAACACCTGAAAAACAACACCTGAAAACACATACATACTCCTAACAACACCTGAAAACACATACTCCTAACAACACCTGCAAACACATACTCCTAACAACACCTGAAAACACATACTCCTAACAACACCTGAAAACACATACTCCTAACAACACCTGAAAACACATACTCCTAACAACACCTGAAAACACATACAACCTAACAACACCTGAAAAAAACTCCTAACAACATACATACCTAACAACACCTGAAAACACATACTCCTAACAACACCTGAAAACACATACTCCTAACAACACCTGAAAACACATACTCCTAACAACACCTGAAAACACATACTCCTAACAACACCTGAAAACACATACTCCTAACAACACCTGAAAACACATACTCCTAACAACACCTGAAAACACATACTCCTAACAACACCTGAAAACACATACTCCTAACAACACCTGAAAACACATACTCCTAACAACACCTGAAAACACATACTCCTAACAACACCTGAAAACACAAAACAACACCTGAAAACACATACCTAACAACACCTGAAAACACATACAACACCTGAAAACACATACTCCTAACAACACCTGAAAACACATAACAACACCTGAAAACACATACTCCTAACAACACCTGAAAACACATACTCCTAACAACACCTGAAAACACATACTCCTAACAACAAAACACATACTCCTAACAACACCTGAAAACACATACTAACAACACCTGAAAACACATACTCCTAACAACACCTGAAAACACATACTCCTAACAACACCTGAAAACACATACACCTAACAACACCGGAAAACACATACTCCTAACAACACCTGAAAACACATACTCCTAACAACACCTGAAAACACATACTCCTAACAACACCTGAAAACACATACTAACAACACCTGAAAACAATACACCTAACAACACCTGAAAACAATACTCCTAACAACACCTGAAAACACATACTCCTAACAACACCTGAAAACACATACTCCTAACAACACCTGAAAACACATACTCCTAACAACACCTGAAAACACATACTCCTAACAACACCTGAAAACACATACTCCTAACAACACCTGAAAACACATACTCCTAACAACACCTGAAAACACATACTCCTAACAACACCTGAAAACACATACTCCTAACAACACCTGAAAACACATACTCCTGAAAACACATACTCCTAACAACACCTGAAAACACATACTCCTAACAACACCTGAAAACACATACTCCTAACAACAACAACACCTGAAAACACATACTCCTAACAACACCTGAAAACACATACTCCTAACAACACCTGAAAACACATACACCTAACAACACCTGAAAACACATACTCCTAACAACACCTGAAAACACATACTCCTAACAACACCTGAAAACACATACACCTAACAACACCTGAAAACACATACACCTAACAACACCTGAAAACACATACTCCTAACAACACCTGAAAACACATACTCCTAACAACACCTGAAAACACATACTCCTAACAACACCTGAAAACACATACTCCTAACAACACCTGAAAACACATACTCCTAACAACACCTGAAAACACATACTCCTAACAACACCTGAAAACACATACTCCTAACAACACCTGAAAAACACTCCTAACAACACCTGAAAACACATACTCCTAACAACACCTGAAAACACATACTCCTAACAACACCTGAAAACACATACTCCTAACAACACCTGAAAACACATACTCCTAACAACACCTGAAAACACATACTCCTAAATAACACCTGAAAACACATACTCCTAACAACACCTGACAACACCTGAAAACACATAGGCTAACAACACCTGAAAACACATACTCCTAACAACACCTGAAAACACATAACCTAACAACACCTGAAAACACATTAACAACACCTGTCATACTCTAACAACACCAATACCTAACAACACCTGAAAACACATATCTACCTGATTGAAAACACATTCCTACCTGAAAACACATACTCCTAACAACACCTGAAAACACCTGAAAACACATACACCTAACAACACCTGTACACCTAACAACACCTGAAAACACATACTCCTAACAACACCTGAAAACACATCACCTAACAAACTGAAAAACAAACAACACCTGACAACACCTGAAAACACCTCCTAACAACACCCATCTCCAACCTGAAAACGCTGTACACCTTTGAAAACACATACACCTCACACTGAAAAAATACTCCTAACAACACCTAAAACTACATTTTCACATTACCTGACATTTTGTTCATGAAAACACATACTCCTGGGTTTAGTAGACAGTCTAATACTCCTAACAACACTACAAGATTTAAAACACATACACCTAACAACACCTGAAAACACATACACCTAACAACACCTTACCTGAAAACACATACTCCTTTTTATGTTTAACACCTGAAAACACATCACCTTTTGGATATGGACTGAAAACACATACCTAACAAACCTGAAAACACATACTCCTAACAACACCTGAAAACAACTAACAACACCTGAAAACACATGGTAGTGGCAGTCCATTTTTAGACACATACTCCTAACAACACCTGGGTCCTAACAACACCTGAAGATGGGGTATGGGTTGGGGACAGAAAACACATACTCCTAAACTGGGGTAACAACACCTGGGTTGGGGACATACTCCTAAGACACCTGAAAACACATACCTAACAACACCTTAACAACACCTGAAAACACATACTCCTAAATAACACCTGAAAACAAATACTCCTGTAGGCTATACTTGATAATGACCCCTGTTTTGCTGTCATCTATCAACCAATAGTACTGCATCTATGATTGCTTTACTGGGGTATAGTTTATGTTAAGAGGGAAACTACATCCCTCAAACAAACAAACACACACACCATCACCCTCTCCAATGCGCTGTGGTTTTGTCAGACAAAAATTGTGACTAAAACTACATTTTCCATTAGAATTTTGTTCATGTGGGTTTAGTAGACAGTCTAATCCAACTACAAGATTTAATAGGATACTATATTCTTATGGAAACAATGTTTTTATGTTTAAATTCATTTTGGATATGGACTACAGTACCTAAATTGGAGGAACTCAGAGAGTGGTAGTGGCAGTCCATTTTTAGACAGTAGCTGGGGTATGGGTTGGGGAAAGAGATGGGGTATGGGTTGGGGACAGAACTGGGGTATGGGTTGGGGACAGAGCTGGGGTGTGGGTTGTAGACATAGCTGGGGTGTGAGTTGGGGACAGAGCTGGGGTATGGGTTGGGGACAGAGCTGGGGTGTGGGTTGGGGACAGAGCTGGGGTGTGGGTTGGGGACAGAGCTGGGGTGTGGGTTGTAGACATAGCTGGGGTGTGGGTTGGGGACAGAGCTGGGGAATGGGTTGGGGACAGAGCTGGGGTTTGGGTTGGGGACAGAGCTGGGGTGTGGGTTGGGGACAGAGCTGGGTTATGGGTTGGGGACAGAGCTGGGTTGGGGGGCTGTATGGGTTGGGGACAGAGCTGGGGGGTGTGGGTTGGGGACAGAGCTGGGGTGTGGGTTGGGGACAGAGCTGGGGTGTGGGTTGGAGACAGAGCTGGGGTGTGGGTTGGGGGCAGAGCTGGGGTATGGGTTGGGGACAGAGCTGGGGTATGGGTTGGGGACAGAGCTGGGGAATGGGTTGGGGACAGAGCTGGGGTGTGGGTTGGGGACAGAGCTGGGGTATGGGTTGTAGACATAGCTGGGGTGTGGGTTGGGGACAGAGCTGGGGTATGGGTTGGGGACAGAGCTGGGGTGTGGGTTGGGGACAGAGCTGGGGTGTGGGTTGGGGACAGAGCTGGGGTGTGGGTTGGAGACAGAGCTGGGGTGTGGGTTGGGGACAGAGCTGGGGTATGGGTTGGGGGCAGAGCTGGGGTGTGGGTTGGGGACAGAGCTGGGGTGTGGGTTGGGGGCAGAGCTGGGGTGTGGGTTGGGGACAGAGCTGGGGTATGGGTTGGGGGCAGAGCTGGGGTGTGGGTTGGGGACAGAGCTGGGGTGTGGGTTGGAGACAGAGCTGGGGAATGGGTTGGGGACAGAGCTGGGGTGTGGGTTGGGGACAGAACTGGGGTATGGGTTGGGGACAGAGCTGGGGTGTGGGTTGGGGACAGAGCTGGGGTGTGGGTTGGGGACAGAGCTGGGGTGTGGGTTGGGGACAGAGCTGGGGTATGGGTTGGGGACAGAGCTGGGGTATGGGTTGGGGACAGAGCTGGGGTGTGGGTTGGGGACAGAGCTGGGGTATGGGTTGGGGACAGAGCTGGGGTGTGGGTTGGGGACAGAGCTGGGGTGTGGGTTGGGGACAGAGGCATTCAGGTGCCAACCATAAGATTGGTCAGCACACATACTCAGAAGTTTCAGCCAAAACCTTCCCATTTCCGGGTTTATAAAAGCAACAAACTTACTGACCGCTTCCAGACTCCAGTGATGGGCTAGCTGGGTACAAAATGGATGACATTTTGCCCCTCCCTTTTCACATGTATTGCAAATATGTCCACCCAGTTCAACATCTGTTACATCTGTTACATTCTATTGTGTTATTTAACTTCACCCCATTAATGAAGTGGTTGTATATAGAGACCCCTAGTGGTCAGAAATATAGGCCTGTCCAGGATTCCACGCTTAACCATTCAACAATATCCTGCAAAGCACATAACAGCACTCAGCTTCAAAGGGTATATACAGTATTTCCATACAAACCAATGATTGCAATCTATAAGTATTTAAATTCCGATCTTTCCACAAACATTAAATTGGTGACTCAAGGAGTAGCAGCTTTGAAATGATCAGAAAGACTAAGGAGGGTTCGGAGAGTTTCACATTCAACATTACCCTCCCAGAACATCTGTAGAATCCAATCCAATCTGGTGAGGAAGCAAGGCTGGTGGAACTTCTCCAAGAGTAACTTCCTGCATATTCTAGAGGGTCTCTCTCTCTCTCTCTCTCTCTCTCTCTCTCTCTCTCTCTCTCTCTCTCTCTCCCTCCCTCCCCTGCAGTATAGCCTAGCTTGCCTTCAATATGGTGTATTGCGTTTGTTTGTGTGTGTGTGTGTGTGTGTGTGTGTGTGTGTGTGTGTGTGTGTGTGTGTGTGAAAGAGAGAGAGGGTGAGAGAGAAGAACAAGAGAAAGTAGCGAGAGCGAGAAAGGGACCTCTAACATTTATAAATACACATTGATGTATTTTTGCAGCCATCCTCACAATAATCATTGCCAGACTGTTACACTGTCATTTTCGAAACCCACACCTTAATAAATGACTGGTCTGTTCCTATCCCAGCTTTTCCCTTTCAACAACACGTTCACCTCTTCTCCTCCCATTGACCCCTATAACCTCTCCTCGCCCTCTATTGCATTTAGTTGTACTGTATAGACAGAACCTCCCATGGACACTGTGTATATCCCAAATGGCACCCTATATATAGGAATTAGGGTGCCATTTGGGATCAGAACACTGTGTTCCTCTGCCACTAGAGACTAATTCCAAGATGAACGTAGTCATTGAGGACCAGTGTGTCTGCTGGACCTTTCAACTTAACCAGAGACTGATTTGGACCTGGGAAACCTCATGGGTGTTGGCTGTTCTTTAAACTGGGTTAAGTATACATATCCATGTGGCAACGGGTATGTCTACTACTCTAAGTCTCACATTTTCCACCTCTTTCTCTGCCTCCTCCCGCTCCCTCCATCTCCCTCACTTTCTCTCTTTCTCTCCCCACCTTTCCGTTAAATCCCCACTCCCCATGTCTCTTTCCTCCCTCCCCCTCTATCTCTCTCTAATACTCCCCCCTCTCCCTCTCTTTCTCAAGATCTCAAGATCTTTGTTTCCTAATGTCAAATTTCTGCTCCATGTGGTTCTGACCAGACTACAGGAAGACCAGAGGAAAACTACAGAAGATTTATAGATGATTATGTCTCCCGTGCAGGACATAAATTAAATGATAGTAGTTACATTCTAGTCACTGTCCATATGCAGTATATGTAGAACATTCTAGCTTAACACAGAAGAAGAAAAAAATCGCAAGAGTTAATTAACTGTACCACTATTTTGCTGTTTATATTGGTCCCACCCACCATTTTGTTTGTTAAAACTACTCTGGTTATGGTGTTGATATTTCGGGATTTAAACCAACACTAAAGGGAGTAAATATCCAACTCTCAGAGAACTGATTACATTTACATTTTTTACATTTAAGTCATTTAGCAGTGGTGAATTCACCTTCTGACATCCAGTGGAACAGCCACTTTACAATAGTGCATCTAAATCATTAAGGGGGGGGGTGAGAAGGATTACTTATCCTATCCTAGGTATTCCTTGAAGAGGTGGGGTTTCAGGTGTCTCCGGAAGGTGGTGATTGACTCCGCTGTCCTGGCGTCGTGAGGGAGTTTGTTACACCATTGGGGGGCCAGAGCAGCGAACAGTTTTGACTGGGCTGAGCGGGAACTGTACTTCCTCAGTGGTAGGGAGGCGAGCAGGCCAGAGGTGGATGAACGCAGTGCCCTTGCTTGGGTGTAGGGCCTGATCAGAGCCTGGAGGTACTGCGGTGCCGTTCCCCTCACAGCTCCGTAGGCAAGCACCATGGTCTTGTAGCAGATGCGAGCTTCAACTGGAAGCCAGTGGAGAGAGCGGAGGAGCGGGGTGACGTGAGAGAACTTGGGAAGGTTGAACACCAGACGGGCTGCGGCGTTCTGGATGAGTTGTAGGGGTTTAATGGCACAGGCAGGGAGCCCAGCCAACAGCGAGTTGCAGTAATCCAGACGGGAGATGACAAGTGCCTGGATTAGGACCTGCGCCGCTTCCTGTGTGAGGCAGGGTTGTACTCTGCGGATGTTGTAGAGCATGAACCTACAGGAACGGGCCACCGCCATGATGTTGGTTGAGAACGACAGGGTGTTGTCCAGGATCACGCCAAGGTTCTTAGCGCTCTGGGAGGAGGACACAATGGAGTTGTCAACCGTGATGGCGAGATCATGGAACGGCAGTCCTTCCCCGGGAGGAAGAGCAGCTCCGTCTTGCCGAGGTTCAGCTTGAGGTGGTGATCCGTCATCCACACTGATATGTCTGCCAGACATGCAGAGATGCGATTCGCCACCTGGTCATCAGAAGGGGGAAAGGAGAAGATTAATTGTGTGTCGTCTGCATAGCAATGATAGGAGAGACCATGTGAGGTTATGACAGAGCCAAGTGACTTGGTGTATAGCGAGAATAGGAGAGGGCCTAGAACAGAGCCCTGGGGGACACCAGTGGTGAGAGCGCGTGGCGAGGAGACGCCACCTGGTAGGAGCGACCTGTCAGGTAGGACGCAATCCAAGCGTGGGCCGCGCCGGAGATGCCCAACTCGGAGAGGGTGGAGAGGAGGATCTGATGGTTCACAGTATCGAAGGCAGCCGATAGGTCTAGAAGGATGAGAGCAGAGGAGAGAGAGTTAGCTTTAGCAGTGCGGAGCGCCTCCGTGATACAGAGAAGAGCAGTCTCAGTTGAATGACTAGTCTTGAAACCTGACTGATTTGGATCAAGAAGGTCATTCTGAGAGAGATAGCGGGAGAGCTGGCCAAGGACGGCACGTTCAAGAGTTTTGGAGAGAAAAGAAAGAAGGGATACTGGTCTGTAGTTGTTGACATCGGAGGGATCGAGTGTAGGTTTTTTCAGAAGGGGTGCAACTCTCGCTCTCTTGAAGACGGAAGGGACGTAGCCAGCGGTCAGGGATGAGTTGATGAGCGAGGTGAGGTAAGGGAGAAGGTCTCCGGAAATGGTCTGGAGAAGAGAGGAGGGGATAGGGTCAAGCGGGCAGGTTGTTGGGCGGCCGGCCGTCACAAGAAGCGAGATTTCATCTGGAGAGAGAGGGGAGAAAGAGGTCAGAGCACAGGGTAGGGCAGTGTGAGCAGAACCAGCGGTGTCGTTTGACTTAGCAAACGAGGATCGGATGTCGTCGACCTTCTTTTCAAAATGGTTGACGAAGTCATCTGCAGAGAGGGAGGAGGGGGAGGGGGAGGAGGATTCAGAAGGGAGGAGAAGGTGGCAAAGAGCTTCCTAGGGTTAGAGGCAGATGCTTGGAATTTAGAGTGGTAAAAAGTGGCTTTAGCAGCAGAGACAGAGGAGGAAAATGTAGAGAGGAGGGAGTGAAAGGATGCCAGGTCCGCAGGGAGGCGAGTTTTCCTCCATTTCCGCTCGGCTGGCCGGAGCTCTGTTCTGTGAGCTCGCAATGAGTCATCGAGCCACGGAGCGGGAGGGGAGGACCGAGCCGGCCTGGAGGATAGGGGACATAGAGAGTCAAAGGATGCAGAAAGGGAAGAGAGGAGGGTTGAGGAGGCAGAATCAGAAGATAGGTTGGAGAAGGTATGAGCAGAGGGAAGAGATGATAGGATGGAAGAGGAGAGAGTAGCGGGGGGAGAGAGAGCGAAGGTTGGGACGGCGCGATACCATCCGAGTAGGGGCAGTGTGGGAAGTGTTGGATGAGAGCGAGAGGGAAAAGGATACAAGGTAGTGGTCGGAGACTTGGATGGGAGTTGCAATGAGGTTAGTGGAAGAACAGCATCTAGTAAAGATGAGGTCGAGCGTATTGCCTGCCTTGTGAGTAGGGGGGGAAGGTGAGAGGGTGAGGTCAAAAGAGGAGAGGAGTGGAAAGAAGGAGGCAGAGAGGAATGAGTCAAAGGTAGACGTGGGGAGGTTAAAGTCGCCCAGGACTGTGAGAGGTGAGCCGTCCTCAGGAAAGGAGCTTATCAAGGCATCAAGCTCATTGATGAACTCTCCGAGGGAACCTGGAGGGCGATAAATGATAAGGATGTTAAGCTTGAAAGGGCTGGTAACTGTGACAGCATGGAATTCAAAGGAGGCGATAGACAGATGGGTAAGGGGAGAGAGAGAGAATGACCACTTGGGAGAGATGAGGATCCCGGTGCCACCACCCCGCTGACCAGAAGCACTCGGGGTGTGCGAGAACACGTGGGCGGACGAAGAGAGAGCAGTAGGAGTAGCAGTGTTATCTGTGGTGATCCATGTTTCCGTCAGTGCCAAGAAGTCGAGGGACTGGAGGGAGGCATAGGCTGAGATGAACTCTGCCTTGTTGGCCGCAGATCGGCAGTTCCAGAGGCTACCGGAGACCTGGAACTCCACGTGGGTCGTGCGCGCTGGGACCACCAGATCAGGGTGGCCGCGGCCACGCGGTGTGGAGCGTTTGTATGGTCTGTGCAGAGAGGAGAGAACAGGGATAGATAGACACATAGTTGACAGGCTACAGAAGAGGCTACGCTAATGCAAAGGAGATTGAAATGACAAGTGGACTACACGTCTCGAATGTTCAGAAAGTTAAGCTTACGTAGCAAGAATCTTATTGACTAAAATGATTGAAATGCTACAGTACTGCTGGAGTAGGCTAGCTGGTAGTGGCTGCGATGTTGACACTACACTAATCAAGTCGTTCCGTCGAGGGTAATAGTTTCTACAGTGCTGCTATTCGGGGGCTAGCTGGCTAGCTAGCAGGTTGAATGCGTTACGTTACCTTAAAAGAACGACAATAGCTGGCTAGCTAACCTAGAAAATCGCTCTAGGCTACACAAATGTCTTAGATACAAAGACGGCTGTGTAGAAGCTAGCTACGATCAAACAAATCAAACCGTTGTACTGTAATAGTTTCTACAGTGCTGCTATTCGGGGGCTAGCTGGCTAGCTACGTTAAAAGAACGACAATAGCTGGCCAGCTAACCTAGAAAATCGCTCTAGACTACACAATTGTCTTAGATACAAAGACGGCTATGTAGCTGGCTAGCTACGATCAAACAAATCAAACCGTTGTACTGTAATGAAGTGAAATGAAAATGTGATACTACCTGTGGAGCGACGCGGAATGTTGACCGGGTAGTTGAAGTTCAATTCGGTAGAGGTTGGCTAGCTGTTGGCTAGCTAGCTAGCAGCATCTCCTACGTTAAGGACGACAAATAGCTGGCTAGCTAACCTCGGTAAATAAGATAATCACTCTAAGTCTACACACTCTAAACTACACAATTATCTTGGATACGAAGACAGCGAAGACAACTATGTAGCTAGCTGACACTACGCTAATCGAGTCGTTCAGTTGAGTGTAATAGTTTCTACAGTGCTGGTGGACAGTGGATGTTAGCTAGCTGCTTAGCTAGCTGCTGGGCAGATACGTTAGGACGACGAAATACGATAATTATGCAATTATCTTTGATACAAAGACGGCTATGTAGCTAGCTAAGAAGAAATTGCTAAGATTAGACAAATCAAAGCGTTGTACTGTAATGAAATGTAATGAAAAGTTATACTACCTGCGGACCGAAGTGTAGATGCGACCGCTCGCTCCAACCCGGAACCGGGATTAAATGTAACTTGAATTGCCATTTTGTTGTTTTCTGTGTCGTTTTTTAATATTTTTTTTACCAACTCTCTTGCCAGGAGTATCTCTCTCTTTAAGTTTACCTTGGTGTTATAAAGGTGTAATATACAGGTGTGGAGACACATTACGGCAGGTTAAAATCTGGTATCCCATCCCTATTGGACGTCAATTCACAGGAAAATATCCAGCACTTTTACTTCATTGACAACATCAATAGATATTAAAGGACGACTACCTATAATATGTATTCTGGAACAAATATTTTAGAAGAGGTTGTTACAAATCCAACCACTTACAGGATTGGATTCATTTAGAAACATTTATGTTTCTTATCTTTGTGTAGCATGAGATCAAAAACAATCAATGCAATTGCAAAAATACAGATATTGAAACAATAAATTAAAATAAATCTACCTGCAACAGAGCATGCTGGGAAATATGACAATAGAGCCCCTCCCACACCTGTGGATAACTCCATAGATTTAACTCCCTGTCTCATGGTTACTCTGAATGGAGTTAAAAGAACTCCGCCACACTGAACTCTGGGAAAAATGACAATGAGGCCCCTCCCACACCTGTGGATAACTCCATAGATTTAACTCCCTGTCTCATGATTACTCTGAATGGAGTTAAAAGAACTCCGCCACACTGAACTCTTGTTATCAACACTAACTCCAGGGATCACATGACTCTGTTGAGGGTTAAGATAACTACCAGTAGAGTCAATGTAGCCCTGATGATCTCTCCCTAGCCACCGATCCCTGTATCTGTGGGCTGATGCTCTCTCCTTAGCCCCAGAGCCCTGTATATGTGGGCTGATGCTCTCTCCTTAGCCCCAGAGCCCTGTATCTGTGGGCTGATGCTCTCTCCTTAGCCCCAGAGCCCTGTATATGTGGGCTGATGCTCTCTCCTTAGTCCCAGAGCTCTGTATCTGTGATGCTGTGGGCTGATGATCTCACCTTAGTCCCAGAGCCCTGTATCTGTGAGGATGTGGGCTGATGATCTCTCCTTAGCCCCAGAGCCCTGTATCTGTGAGGATGTGGGCTGATGATCTCTTCCTAGCCCCAGAGCCCTGTATCTGTGGGGATGTGGGCTGATGATCTCTTCCTAGCCCCAGAGCCCTGTATCTGTGAGGATGTGGGCTGATGATCTATCCTTAGCCCCAGAGCCCTGTATCTGTGAGGATGTGGGCTGATGCTCTCTCCTTAGCCCCAGAGCCCTGTATTTGTGGGCTGATGATCTCTCCTTAGTCCCAGAGCCCTGTATCTGTGAGGATGTGGGCTGATGATCTCTCCTTAGCCCCAGATTCATGTGTCTGTGAGGATGTGGGCTGATGATCTCTCCCGAGCCCCAGAGCCCTGTATCTGTGAGGATGTGGGCTGATGATCTCTCCTTAGTCCCAGAGCCCTGTATCTGTGAGGATGTGGGCTGATGATCTCTCCTTAGCCCCAGAGCCCTGTATCTGTGAGGATGTGGGCTGATGATCTCTCCTTAGCCCCAGAGCCCTGTATCTGTGAGGATGTGGGCTGATGATATCTTCCTAGCCCCAGAGCCCTGTATTTGTGAGGATGTGGGCTGATGCTCTCTCCCTAGCCCCAGAGCCCTGTATCTGTGGGCTGATGATCTCTCCCTAGCCCCAGAGCTCTGTGTCTGTGGGCTGATGATCTCTCCCTATCCCCAGAACCCTGTATCTGTGGGTTGATGCTCTCTCCTGAGCCCCAGAGCCCTGTATCTGTGGGCTAATGCTCTCTCCCTAGCCCCAGAGACCTGCATCTGTGAGGATGTGGGCTGATGATCTCTCCTTAGCCCCAGAGCCCTGTATCTGTGGGCTGATGCTCTCTCCTTAGCCCCAGAGCCCTGTTTCTGTGAGGATGTGGGCTGATGATCTATCCCTAGCCCCAGAGCCCTGAATCTGTGGGCTGATGCTCTCTCCTTAGCCCCAGAGCCCTGTATCCGTGAGGATGTGGGCTGATGCTCTATCCTTAGCCCCAGAGCCCTGTATCTGTGGGCTGATGATCTCTCCCTAGCCCCAGAACCCTGTATCTGTGGGCTGATGCTCTCTCCTTAGCCCCAGAGCCCTGTATCTGTGAGGATGTGGGCTGATGATCTCTCCCTAGCCCCAGAGCCATGTATCTGTGGGCTGATGATCTCTCCTTAGCCCCAGAGCCCTGTGTCTGTGAGGATGTGGGCTGATGATCTCTCCTTAGTCCCAGAGCCCTGTATCTGTGAGGATGTGGGTTGATGATCTCTCCTTAGACCCAGAGCCCTGTATCTGTGAGGATGTGGGCTGATGATCTCTCCTTAGCCCCAGAGCCCTGTATCTGTGAGGATATGGGCTGATGATCTCTCCTTAGCCCCAGAGCCCTGTATCTGTGGGCTGATGCTCTCTCCCTAGACCCAGAGCCCTGTATCTGTGAGGATGTGGGCTGATGATCTCTCCTTAGGCCCAGAGCCCTGTATCTGTGGGCTGATGCTCTCTCCCTAGACCCAAAGCCCTGTATCTGTTGGCTGATGCTCTCTCCTTAGCCCCAGGATGTGGGCTGATGATCTCTCCCTAGCCCCAGAGCCCTGTATTTGTGGGCTGATGCTCTCTCCTTAGCCCCAGAGCCCTGTATCTGTGAGGATGTGGGCTAATGCTCTCTCCCTAGCCATAGATCCCTGTATCTGTGAGGATGTGGGCTGATGATCTCTCCTTAGTCCCAGAGCCCTGTATCTGTGAGGACGTGGGTTGATGATCTCTCCCTAGACCCAGAGCCCTGTATCTGTGAGGATGTGGGCTGATGATGTCTCCTTAGACCCAGATCACGGTATCTGTGAGAATGTGGGCTGATGATCACTTTTTACCCCCAGAGCCATTTATCTGTGGGCTGAGGATGTGGGCTGATGATCTCTCCTTAGCCCCAGAGCCCTGTATCTGTGAGGATTTGGGTTGATGATCTCTCCTTAGCCCCAGAGCCCTGTATCCGTGAGGATGTGGGCTGATGCTCTATCCTTAGCCCCAGAGCCCTGTATCTGTGGGCTGATGATCTCTCCCTAGCCCCAGAACCCTGTATCTGTGGGCTGATGCTCTCTCCCTAGCCCCAGAGCACTGTATCTGTGGGCTGATGATCTCTCCCTTGTCCCAGAACCCTGTATCTGTGGGTTGATGCTCTCTCCTGAGCCCCAGAGTCCTGTATCAGTGGGCTGATTATCTCTCCTTAGTCCCAGAGCCCTGTATCTGTAAGGATGTGGGTTGATGATCTCTCCTTAGACCCAGAGCCCTGTATCTGTTAGGATGTGGGCTGATTATCTCTCCTTAGCCCCAGAGCCCTGTATTTGTGAGGATGTGGGCTGATGATTTCTCCTTCGCCCCAGAGCACTGTATCTGTGAGGATGTGGGCTGATGATCTCTCCTTAGCCCCAGAGCCCTGTATCTGTGAGGATGTGGGCTGATGATCTCTCCCTAGCCCCAGAGCCCTGTATCTGTGAGAATGTGGGCTGATGATCACTTTTTAGCCCCAGATCCTTTTATCTGTGGGCTGAGGATGTGGGCTGATGATCTCTCCTTAGCCCCAGAGCCCTGTATCTGTGGGCTGATGCTCTTTCCTTAGCCCAGAGCCCTGTATCTGTGAGGATGTGGGCTGATTATCTCTCCTTAGCCCCAGAGCCCTGTATCTGTGGGTTGATGCTCTCTCCTTAGCCCCAGAGTCCTGTATCTGTGTGCTGATGATCTCTCCCTAGACCCAGAGCCCTGTATCTGTGGGCTGATGCTCTCTCCTTAGCCCCAGAGCCCTATATCTGTGAGGATGTGGGCTGATGATCTCTCCTTAGCCCCAGAGCCCTGTATCTGTGGGCTGATGCTCTTTCCTTAGCCCAGAGCCCTGTATCTGTGAGGATGTGGGCTGATTATCTCTCCTTAGCCCCAGAGCCCTGTATATGTGAGCTGATGATCTCTCCCTAGCCCCAGAGCCCTGTATCTGTGGGCTGATGCTCTCTCCTTAGCCCCAGAGCCCTGAATCTTTGAGGATGTGGGCTGATGATCTCTCCTTAACCCCAGAGCCCTGTATCTGTGAGGATGTGGGCTGATGATCTCTCCTTAGCCCCAGAGCCCTGTATCTGTGGGTTGATGCTCTCTCCTTAGCCCCAGAGTCCTGTATCTGTGTGCTGATGATCTCTCCCTAGACCCAGAGCCCTGTATCTGTGGGCTGATGCTCTCTCCTTAGCCCCAGAGCCCTGTATCTGTGAGGATGTGGGCTGATGATCTCTCCTTAGCCCCAGAGCCCTGTATCTGTGAGGATGTGGGCTGATGATCTCTCCTTAGCCCCAGAGCCCTGTATATGTGAGGATGTGGGCTGATGATCTCTCCTTAGCCCCAGAGCCCTGTATATGTGAGCTGATGATCTCTCCCTAGCCCCAGAGCTCTGTATCTGTGGGCTGATGCTCTCTCCTTAGCCCCAGAGCCCTGTATCTGTGGGTTTATGCTCTCTCCTGAGCCCCAGAGTCATGTATCTGTGGGCTGATGATCTCTCCCTAGACCCAGAGCCCTGTATCTGTGGGCTGATGCTCTCTCCTTAGCCCCAGAGCCCTGTATCTGTGAGGATGTGGGCTGATGATCTCTCCTTAGCCCCAGAGCCCTGTATCTGTGGGCTGATGATCTCTGCCTAGCCCCAGAGCCCTGTATCTGTGAGGATGTGGGCTGATGCTCTCTCCCTAGCCCGAGAGCCCTGTATCTGTGGGCTGATGCTCTCTCCTTAGCCCCAGAGCCATGTATATGTGAGGATATGGGCTGATGATCTCTCCCTAGCCCGAGAACCCTGTATCTGTGAGCTGATGATCTCTCCCTTAGCCCCAGAGCCCTGTATCTGTGAGGATGTGGGCTGATGATCTCTCCTTAGCCCCAGAGCCCTGTATCTGTGAGGATGTGGGCTGATGATCTCTCCTTAGCCCCAGAGCCCTGTATCTGTGAGGATGTGGGCTGATGATCTCTCCTTAGTCCCAGAGCCCTGTATCTGTGAAGATGTGGGCTGATGATCTATCCTTATCCCCAGAGCCCTGTATCTGTGGGCTGATGATCTCTCCTTAGTCCCAGAGCCCTGTATCTGTGAGGATGTGGGCTGATGATCTCTCCTTCGCCCCAGAGCGCTGTATCTGTGAGGATGTGGGTGATGATATCTCCTTAGCCCCAGAGCCCTGTATCTGTGAGGATGTGGGCTGATGATCTCTCCTTAGTCCCAGAGCCCTGTATCTGTGAGGATGTGGGCTGATGATCTCTCCTTAGCCCCAGAGCCCTGTATCTGTGAGGATGTGGGCTGATGATCTCTCCTTAGCCCCAGAGCCCTTTATCTGTGAGGATGTGGATTGATGATCTCTCCTTAGCCCCAGAGCCCTGTATCTGTCAGGATGTGGGCTGATGATCTCTCCTTAGCCCCAGAGCCCTTTATCTGTGAGGATGTGGGCTGATGATCTCTCCTTAGCCCCAGAGCCCTGTATCTGTCAGGATGTGGGCTGATGATCTCTCCTTAGCCCCAGAGCCCTGTATCTGTGGGCTGAGGATGAGGGCTGATGATCTATCCCTAGCCCCAGAGCCCTGTATCTGTGGGCTGATGCTCTCTCTCTCGACCCAGAACCCTGTATCTGTGAGGATGTGGGCTGATGCTCTCTCCTTAGCCCCAGAGTCCTGTATCAGTGGGCTGATGATCTCTCCCTAGACCCAGAGCCCTGTATCTGTGGGCTGATGCTCTCTCCTTAGCTCCAGAGCCCTGTATCTGTGAGGATGTGGGCTGATGATCTCTCCTTAGCCCCAGAACCCTGTATCTGTGGGTTGATGCTCTCTTCTAGCCCCAGAGTCCTGTTTCTGTGGGATGATGATCTCTCCCTAGACCCAGAGCCCTGTATCTGTGGGCTGATGCTCTCTCCTTTGCTCCAGAGCCCTGTATCTGTGAGGATTTGGGCTGATGTGCCCCAGAGCCCTATATCTGTGGGCTGATGATCTCTCCTTAGTCCCAGAGCCCTGTATCTGTGAGGATGTGGGCTGATGATTTCTCCCTAGCCCCAGAGCCCTGTATCTGTGAGGATGTGGGCTGATGATCTCTCCCTAGCTCCAGAGCTCTGTATCTGTGAGGATGTGGGCTGATGATTTCTCCCTAGCACCAGAGCCCTGTATCTGTGAGGATGTGGGCTGATGATCTCTCCTTAGCCCCAGAGACCTTTATCTGTGAGGATGTGGGCTGATGATCTCTCCTTAGCCCCAGAGCCCTTTATCTGTGAGGATGTGGGTTGATGATCTCTCCTTAGACCCAGAGCCCTGTATCTGTGAGGATGTGGGCTGATGATCTCTCCTTAGCCCCAGAGCCCTGTATCTGTGGGCTGATGATCTCTCCCTAGACCCAGAGCCCTGTATCTGTGGGCTGATGCTCTCTCCTTAGCCCCATAGACCTCTATCTGTGAAGATGTGGGCTGATTATCTCTCCTTAGCCCCAGAGCCCTGTATCTGTGGGCTGATGATCTCTCCCTAGCCCCAGAGCCCTGTATCTGTGGGCTGATGCCCTCTTCCTAGACCCAAAGCCCTGTATCTGTTGGCTGATATTCTCTCCTTAGCCCCAGAGCCCCCTATCTGTGAGGATGTGGGCTGATGATCTATCCCTACCCCAGAGCCCTGTATCTGTGAGGATGTGGGCTAATGATCTCTCCCTAGCCCCAGAGCCCTGTATCTGTGAGGATGTGGGTTGATGATCTCTCCTTAGACCCAGAGCCCCGTATCTGTGATGATGTGGGCTGATGATCTCTCCTTAGCCCCAGAGCCCTGTATCTGTCGGCTGATGCTCTCTCCCTAGACCCAAAGCCCTGTATCTGTGGGCTGATGCTCTCTCCTTATCCCCAGAGCCCTGTATCTGTGAGGATGTGGGCTGATGATCTCTCCTTAGTCCCAGAGCCCTGTATCTGTGAAGATGTGGGCTGATGATCTCTCCTTAGACCCAGAGCCCTGTATCTGTGGGCTGATGATCTCTCCCTAGACCCAGAGCCCTGTATCTGTGGGCTGATGCTCTCTCCTTAGCCCCAGAGACCTCTATCTGTGAAGATGTGGGCTGATGATCTCTCCTTAGCCCCAGAGCCCTGTATCTGTGGGCTGATGATCTCTACCTAACCCCAGAGCCCTGTATCTGTGGGCTGATGCTCTCTCCCTAGACCCAAAGCCCTGTATCTGTTGGCTGATGCTCTCTCCTTAGCCCCAGAGCCCCCTATCTGTGAGGATGTGGGCTGATGATCTATCCCTACCCCCAGAGCCCTGTATCTGTGGGCTGATGCTCTCTCCTTAGCCCCAGAGCCCTGTATCTGTGAGGATGTGGGCTGATGATATCTCCTTAGCCCCAGACCCCTGTATCTGTGAGGATGTGGTCTGATGATATCTCCTTAGTCCCAGAGCCCTGTGTCTGTGAGGATGTGGGCTGATGATCTCTCCTTAGTCCCAGAGCCCTGTATCTGTGAAGATGTGGGCTGATGATCTATCCTTATCCCCAGAGCCCTGTATCTGTGGGCTGATGATCTCTCCTTAGTCCCAGAGCCCTGTATCTGTGAGGATGTGGGCTGATGATCTCTCCTTAGCCCCAGAGCCCTGTATCTGTGAGGATGTGGGCTGATGATATCTCCTTAGCCCCAGAGCCCTGTTTCTGTGAGGATGTGGGCTGATGATCTCTCCTTAGTCCCAGAGCCCTGTATCTGTGAGGATGTGGGCTGATGCTCTCTCCTTAGCCCCAGAGCCCTGTATCTGTGAGGATGTGGGCTGATGATCTCTCCTTAGTCCCAGAGCCCTTTATCTGTGAGGATGTGGGCTGATGATCTCTCCTTAGCCCCAGAGCCCTTTATCTGTGAGGATGTGGGCTGATGATCTCTCCTTAGCCCCAGAGCCCTGTATCTGTCAGGATGTGGGCTGATGATCTCTCCTTAGCCCCAGAGCCCCATATCTGTGGGCTGAGGATGAGGGCTGATGATCTATCCCTAGCCCCAGAGCCCTGTATCTGTGGGCTGATGCTCTCTCCCTCGACCCAGAACCCTGTATCTGTGAGGATGTGGGCTGATGCTCTCTCCTTAGCCCCAGAGTCCTGTATCAGTGGGCTGATGATCTCTCCCTAGACCCAGAGCCCTGTATCTGTGGGCTGATGCTCTCTCCTTAGCTCCAGAGCCCTGTATCTGTGAGGATGTGGGCTGATGATCTCTCCTTAGCCCCAGAACCCTGTATCTGTGGGTTGATGCTCTCTTCTTAGCCCAAGAGTCCTGTTTCTGTGGGATGATGATCTCTCCCTAGACCCAGAGCCCTGTATCTGTGGGCTGATGCTCTCTCCTTTGCTCCAGAGCCCTGTATCTGTGAGGATTTGGGCTGATGATCTCTCCTTAGCCCCAGAGCCCTATATCTGTGGGCTGATGATCTCTCCTTAGTCCCAGAGCCCTGTATCTGTGAGGATGTGGGCTGATGATTTCTCCCTAGCTCCAGAGCTCTGTATCTGTGAGGATGTGGGCTGATGATCTCTCCCTAGCTCCAGAGCTCTGTATCTGTGAGGATGTGGGCTGATGATTTCTCCCTAGCACCAGAGCCCTGTATCTGTGAGGATGTGGGCTGATGATCTCTCCTTAGCCCCAGAGACCTTTATCTGTGAGGATGTGGGCTGATGATCTCTCCTTAGCCCCAGAGCCCTTTATCTGTGAGGATGTGGGTTGATGATCTCTCCTTAGACCCAGAGCCCTGTATCTGTGAGGATGTGGGCTGATGATCTCTCCTTAGCCCCAGAGCCCTGTATCTGTGAGGATGTGGGCTGATGATCTCTCCTTAGCCCCAGAGCCCCATATCTGTGGGCTGAGGATGAGGGCTGATGATCTATCCTTAGCCTCAGAGCCCCATATCTGTGGGCTGAGGATGAGGGCTGATGATCTCTCCTTAGCCCCAGAGCCCTGTATCTGTCGGCTGATGCTCTCCCCTTAGCCCCAGAGCCCTGTATCTGAGGGCTGATGCTCTCTCTCTCGACCCAGAACCCTGTATCTGTGAGGATGTGGGCTGATGCTCTCTCCTTAGCCCCAGAGCCCTGTATCTGTGGGCTGATGCTCTCTCCTTAGCCCCAGAACCCTGTATCTGTGGGTTGATGCTCTCTCCTGAGCCCCAGAGTCCTGTATCTGTGAGGATGTGGGCTGATGATCTCTCCTTAGCCCCAGAGCCCTTTATCTGTGAGGATGTGGGTTGATGATCTCTCCTTAGACCCAGAGCCCTGTATCTGTGAGGATGTGGGCTGATGATCTCTCCTTAGCCCCAGAGCCCTGTATCTGTGAGGATGTGGGCTGATGATCTCTCCTTAGCCCCAGAGCCCCATATCTGTGGGCTGAGGATGAGGGCTGATGATCTATCCTTAGCCTCAGAGCCCCATATCTGTGGGCTGAGGATGAGGGCTGATGATCTCTCCTTAGCCCCAGAGCCCTGTATCTGTGGGCTGATGCTCTCTCTCTCTCGACCCAGAACCCTGTATCTGTGAGGATGTGGGCTGATGCTCTCTCCTTAGCCCCAGAGCCCTGTATCTGTGGGCTGATGCTCTCTCCTTAGCCCCAGAACCCTGTATCTGTGGGTTGATGCTCTCTCCTGAGCCCCAGAGTCCTGTATCTGTGAGGATGTGGGCTGATGATATCTCCTTAGCCCCAGAGCACTGTATCTGTGGGCTGATGCTCTCTCCTTAGCTCCAGAGCCCTGTATCTGTGGGCTGATGATCTCTCCTTAGTCCCAGAGCCCTGTATCTGTGAGGATGTGGGCTGATGATTTCTCCCTAGCCCCAGAGCCCTGTATCTGTGAGGATTACATTTACATTTCATTTACATTTAAGTCATTTAGCAGACGCTCTTATCCAGAGCGACTTACAAATTGGTGAATTCACCTTCTGACATCAGTGGAACAGCCACTTTACAATAGTGCATCTAAATCATTTAGGGGGGGTGAGAAGGATTGCTTTATCCTATCCTAGGTATTCCTTGAAGAGGTGGGGTTTCAGGTGTCTCCGGAAGGTGGTGATTGACTCCGCTGTCCTGGCGTCGTGAGGGAGTTTGTTCCACCATTGGGGGCCAGAGCAGCAAACAGTTTTGACTGGGCTGAGCGGGAACTGTACTTCCTCAGTGGTAGGGAGGCGAGCAGGCCAGAGGTGGATGAACGCAGTGCCCTTGTTTGGGTGTAGGGCCTGATCAGAGCCTGGAGGTACTGCGGTGCCGTTCCCCCTCACAGCTCCGTAGGCAAGCACCATGGTCTTGTAGCGGATGCGAGCTTCAACTGGAAGCCAGTGGAGAGAGCGGAGGAGCGGGGTGACGTGAGAGAACTTGGGAAGGTTGAACACCAGACGGGCTGCGGCGTTCTGGATGAGTTGTAGGGTTTAATGGCACAGGCAGGGAGCCCAGCCAACAGCGAGCTGCAGTAATCCAGACGGGAGATGACAAGTGCCTGGATTAGGACCTGCGCCGCTTCCTGTGTGAGGCAGGGGCGTACTCTGCGGATGTTGTAGAGCATGAACCTACAGGAACGGGCCACCGCCTTGATGTTAGTTGAGAACGACAGGGTGTTGTCCAGGATCACGCCAAGGTTCTTAGCGCTCTGGGAGGAGGAAACAATGGAGTTGTCAACCGTGATGGCGAGATCATGGAACGGGCAGTCCTTCCCCGGGAGGAAGAGCAGCTCCGTCTTGCCGAGGTTCAGCTTGAGGTGGTGATCCGTCATCCACACTGATATGTCTGCCAGACATGCAGAGATGCGATTCGCCACCTGGTCATCAGAAGGGGGAAAGGAGAAGATTAATTGTGTGTCGTCTGCATAGCAATGATAGGAGAGACCATGTGAGGTTATGACAGAGCCAAGTGACTTGGTGTATAGCGAGAATAGGAGAGGGCCTAGAACAGAGCCCTGGGGGACACCAGTGGTGAGAGCGCGTGGCGAGGAGACAGATTCTCGCCACGCCACCTGGTAGGAGCGACCTGTCAGGTAGGACGCAATCCAAGCGTGGGCCGCACCGGAGATGCCCAACTCGGAGAGGGTGGAGAGGAGGATCTGATGGTTCACAGTGTCGAAGGCAGCCGATAGGTCTAGAAGGATGAGAGCAGAGGAGAGAGAGTTAGCTTTAGCAGTGCGGAGCGCCTCCGTGATACAGAGAAGAGCAGTCTCAGTTGAATGACTAGTCTTGAAACCTGACTGATTTGGATCAAGAAGGTCATTCTGAGAGAGATAGCGGGAGAGCTGGCCAAGGACGGCACGTTCAAGAGTTTTGGAGAGAAAAGAAAGAAGGGATACTGGTCTGTAGTTGTTGACATCGGAGGGATCGAGTGTAGGTTTTTTCAGAAGGGGTGCAACTCTCGCTCTCTTGAAGACGGAAGGGACGTAGCCAGCGGTCAGGGATGAGTTGATGAGCGAGGTGAGGTAAGGGAGAAGGTCTCCGGAAATGGTCTGGAGAAGAGAGGAGGGGATAGGGTCAAGCGGGCAGGTTGTTGGGCGGCCGCCGTCACAAGAAGCGAGATTTCATCTGGAGAGAGAGGGAGAAAGAGGTCAGAGCACAGGGTAGGGCAGTGTGAGCAGAACAGCGGTGTCGTTTGACTTAGCAAACGAGGATCGGATGTCGTCGACCTTCTTTTCAAAATGGTTGACGAAGTCATCTGCAGAGAGGGAGGAGGGGGGAGGGGGAGGAGGATTCAGAAGGGAGGAGAAGGTGGCAAAGAGCTTCCTAGGGTTAGAGGCAGATGCTTGGAATTTAGAGTGGAAGAAAGTGGCTTTAGCAGCAGAGACAGAGGAGGAAAAATGTAGAGAGGAGGGAGTGAAAGGATGCCAGGTCCGCAGGGGAGGCGAGTTTTCCTCCATTTCCGCTCGGCTGCCTGGAGCACTGTTCTGTGAGCTCGCAATGAGTCATCGAGCCACGGAGCGGGAGGGGAGGACCGAGCCGGACTGGAGGATAGGGGACATAGAGAGTCAAAGGATGCAGAAAGGGAAGAGAGGAGGGTTGAGGAGGCAGAATCAGGAGATAGGTTGGAGAAGGTATGAGCAGAGGGAAGAGATGATAGGATGGAAGAGGAGAGAGTAGCGGGGAGAGAGAGCGAAGGTTGGGACGGGCGCGATACCATCCGAGTAGGGGCAGTGTGGAAGTGTTGGATGAGAGCGAGAGGGAAAAGGATACAAGGTAGTGGTCGGAGACTTGGAGGGGAGTTGCAATGAGGTTAGTGGAAGAACAGCATCTAGTAAAGATGAGGTCGAGCGTATTGCCTGCCTTGTGAGTAGGGGGAAGGTGAGAGGGTGAGGTCAAAAGAGGAGAGGAGTGGAAAGAAGGAGGCAGAGAGGAATGAGTCAAAGGTAGACGTGGGGAGGTTAAAGTCGCCCAGGACTGTGAGAGGTGAGCCATCCTCAGGAAAGGAGCTTATCAAGGCATCAAGCTCATTGATGAACTCTCCGAGGGAACCTGGAGGGCGATAAATGATAAGGATGTTAAGCTTGAAAGGGCTGGTAACTGTGACAGCATGGAATTCAAAGGAGGCGATAGACAGATGGGTAAGGGGAGAGAGAGAGAATGACCACTTGGGAGAGATGAGGATCCCGGTGCCACCACCCCGCTGACCAGAAGCTCTCGGGTGTGCGAGAACACGTGGGCGGACGAAGAGAGAGCAGTAGGAGTAGCAGTGTTGTCTGTGGTGATCCATGTTTCCGTCAGTGCCAAGAAGTCGAGGGACTGGAGGGAGGCATAGGCTGAGATGAACTCTGCCTTGTTGGCCGCAGATCGGCAGTTCCAGAGGCTACCGGAGACCTGGAACTCCACGTGGGTCGTGCGCGCTGGGACCACCAGATTAGGGTGGCCGCGGCCACGCGGTGTGGAGCGTTTTGTATGGTCTGTGCAGAGAGGAGAGAACAGGGATAGATAGACACATAGTTGACAGGCTACAGAAGAGGCTACGCTAATGCAAAGGAGATTGGAATGACAAGTGGACTACACTTATCGAATGTTCAGAACGTTAAGCTTACGTAGCAAGAATCTTATTGACTAAAATGATTGAAATGATACAGTACTGCTGGAGTAGGCTAGCTGGCAGTGGCTACGTTGTTGACACTACACTAATCAAGTCGTTCCGTCGAGTGTAATAGTTTCTACAGTGCTGCTATTCGGGGGCTAGCTGGCTAGCTAGCAGTGTTGATTACGTAACGTTACGAGGGATGTGGGCTGATGATCTCTCCTTAGCCCCAGAGCCCTGTATCTGTGAGGATGTGGGTTGATGATTTCTCCCTAGCCCCAGAGCCCTGTATCTGTGAGGATGTGGGCTGATGATCTCTCCTTAGCCCCAGAGCCCTGTATCTGTGGGCTGATGCTCTCTCCTTAGCCCCAGAGCCCTGTATCTGTGAGGATGTGGGCTGATGATCTCTCCTTAGCCCCAGAGCCCTATATCTGTGGGCTGAGGATGAGGGCTGATGATCTCTCCCTAGCCCCAGAGCCCTGTATCTGTGAGGATGTGGGCTGATGATATCTCCTTAGCCCCAGAGCCCTGTTTCTGTGAGGATGTGGGCTGATGATCTCTCCTTAGTCCCAGAGCCCTGTATCTGTGTGGATGTGGGTTGATGATTTCTCCCTAGCCCCAGAGCCCTGTATCTGTGAGGATGTGGGCTGATGATCTCTCCTTAGCACCAGAGCCCTTTATCTGTGAGGATGTGGGCTGATGATCTCTCCTTAGTCCCAGAGCCCTTTATCTGTGAGGATGTGGGCTGATGATCTCTCCTTAGCCCCAGAGCCCTGTATCTGTCAGGATGTGGGCTGATGATCTCTCCTTAGCCCCTGAGCCCCATATCTGTGGGCTGAGGATGAGGGCTGATGATCTATCCCTAGCCCCAGAGCCCTGTATCTGTGGGCTGATGCTCTCTCTCTCTCTCGACCCAGAACCCTGTATCTGTGAGGAAGTGGGCTGATGCTCTCTCCTTAGACCCAGAGTCCTGTATCAGTGGGCTGATGCTCTCTCCTTAGCTCCAGAGCCCTGTATCTGTGAGGATGTGGGCTGATGATCTCTCCTTAGCCCCAGAAACCTGTATCTGTGGGTTGATGCTCTCTCCTGAGCCCCAGAGTCCTGTATCTGTGGGCTGATGATCTCTCCCTAGACCCAGAGCCCTGTATCTGTGGGCTGATGCTCTCTCCTTAGCCCCTGAGCCCCATATCTGTGGGCTGAGGATGAGGTGCTGATGATCTATCCCTAGCCCCAGAGCCCTGTATCTGTGGGCTGATGCTCCATCTCTATTCGACCCAGAACCCTGTATCTGTGAGGAAGTGGGCTGCATGCTCTTCCTTGACCAGAGTCCTGATATCAGTGGGCTGACTGATCTATAATAGACCCTGGAGCCCTGTATCTGTGGGCTGATGCTCTCTCCTTAGCTCCAGAGCCCTGTATCTGTGAGGATGTGGGCTGATGATCTCTCCTTAGCCCCAGAAACCTGTATCTGTGGGTTGATGCTCTCTCCTGAGCCCCAGAGTCCTGTATCTGTGGGCTGATGATCTCTCCCTAGACCCAGAGCCCTGTATCTGTGGGCTGATGCTCTCTCCTTTGCTCCAGAGCACTGTATCTGTGAGGATGTGGGCTGATGATATCTCCTTAGCCCCAGAGCCCTGTGTCTGTGAGGATGTGGGCTGATGATCTCTCCCTAGCTCCAGAGCTCTGTATCTGTGAGGATGTGGGCTGATGATTTCTCCCTAGCACCAGAGCCCTGTATCTGTGAGGATGTGGGCTGATGATCTCTCCTTAGCCCCAGAGCCCTTTATCTGTGAGGATGTGGGTTGATGATTTCTCCCAAGCCCCAGAGCCCTGTATCTGTGAGGATGTGGGCTGATGATCTCTCCTTAGCCCCAGAGCCCCATATCTGTGGGCTGAGGATGAGGGCTGATGATCTCTCCTTAGCCCCAGAGCCCTGTATCTGTCGGCTGATGCTCTCCCCTTAGCCCCAGAGCCCTGTATCTGTGGGCTGATGCTCTCTCTCTCGACCCAGAACCCTGTATCTGTGAGGATGTGGGCTGATGCTCTCTCCTTAGCCCCAGAGCCCTGTATCTGTGGGCTGATGCTCTCTCCTTAGCCCCAGAACCCTGTATCTGTGGGTTGATGCTCTCTCCTGAGCCCCAGAGTCCTGTATCTGTGAGGATGTGGGCTGATGATCTCTCCTTAGTCCCAGAGCCCCATATCTGTGGGCTGAGGATGGGCTGATGATCTATCCTTAGCCCAGAGCCCTGTATCTGGGTGAGGATGAGGGCTGATGATCTCTCCTTAGCCCCAGAGCCCTGTATCTGTGGGGATGTGGGCTGATGATCTCTCCCTAGCCCCAGAGCCCTGTATCTGTGGGCTGATGCTCTATCCTAGCCCCAGAACCCTGTATCTGTGAGGATGTGGGCTGATGCTCTCTCCATAGCCCCAGAGTCCTGTATCTGTGGGCTGATGATCTCTCCTTAGCCCCAGAGCCCTGTATCTGTGGGTTGATGATCTCTCCTAGCCCCAGAGTCCTGTATCTGTGAGGATGTGGGCTGATGATATCTCCTTAGCCCCAGAGCACTGTATCTGTGGGCTGGGCTGATGATCTCTCCTTAGCTCCAGAGCCCTGTATCTGTGAGGTGGGCTGATGATCTCTCCTTAGTCCCAGAGCCCTGTATCTGTGAGGATGTGGGCTGATGATCTCTCCTTAGCCCCAGAGCCCTGTATCTGTGAGGATTACATGGGCTGATGATATCTTCCCTAGCCCCAGAGCCCTGTATTTGTGAGGATGTGGGCTGATCACCTTCTGACATCAGTAGCCCCAGTGCATCTAAATCATTTGTGGGGGTGAGAAGGATGCTTTATCCTAGCCCCAGAGCTCTGTGTCTGTGGGCTGGATGATGTCTCCCGGAAGGTGGTGAGACCCTGTGTCTGTGGTCGTGAGGGAGTTTGTTCCACCATTGGGGGCCAGAGCAGCAAACAGTTTTGACTGGGCTGAGCGGAAACTGTACTTCCTCAGCCCCAGAGCCCTGCATCTGTGAGAGGGGCTGAACGAGTGCCCTAGCCCCAGAGGCCTGCATCTGTGAGGATGTGGGCTGATGATTTCTCCTAGCCCCAGAGCCCATGGTCTGTGGGATGCGAGCTTCAACTCCAGTGGAGAGCCCCAGAGCGGGGTGACGTGAGAGATCTGTGGGCTGATGATCATCCCTAGCCCCAGAGCCCTGAATCTGTGGGCTAATGCTCAGGCTCCTTAGCCCCAGAGCCCTGTATCCGTGAGGATGATGGGCCTGATGCTGTATCGTGGGCTATCCTTAGCCCCAGAGCGACCTGGATCTGTGGGCTGATGATCTCTCCCAGCCCCAGAACCCTGTATCTGTGGGCTGATGCTTCTCCTTAGCCCCAGAGTTCTTATCTGTGAGGATGTGGGCTGATGATCTGTCAACCTAGCCCCAGAGCCATGTATCTGTGGGCAGATGCTCTCCCCTTAGCCCCAGAGCCCTGTGTCTGTGAGGATGTGGGCTGATGATCTATCCTTAGTCCCAGAGCAGAGATGCGATCGCCACCTGTCAGAGGGGGATGTGGGTTGATGATCTCTCCTTAGACCCAGAGCCATGTGAGGTATCTGTGAGTGATGTGGGCTGATGATCTCTCCTTAGCCCCAGAGCCCTGTATCTGTGAGGATATGGGCTGATGATCTCTCCCAGCCCCAGAGCCCTGTATCTGTGTAGGGCTGATGCTCTCGCACCTAGACCCAGAGCCCTGTATCTGTGAGGATGTGGGCTGATGATGTCTCCCAGGCCCAGAGCCCTGTATCTGTGGGCTGATGCGTATCTCTCCTGAGACCCAAAGCCCTGTATCTGTTGGCTGATGCTCTCTCCTTAGCCCCAGGATGTGGGCTGATGATCTCTCCCTAGCCCAGAGCCCTGATTTGTGGGCTGATGCTCCTTAAGAGTTTTGTATCTGGACTGGTCTGTAGTTGTTGCATCTCCCTAGGATGCTCTCTCCCTAGCCATAGATCCCTGTATCTGTGAGGATGTGGGCTGATGATCTCTCCCTTAGTCCCAGAGCCCTGTATCTGTGAGGACGGGGGTTGATGATCTCTCCCAAGACCCAGAGCCCTGTATCTGTGAGGATGTGGGAGAAAGATGGTCAGACCCAGATCACGGCATGTGAGAGAATGTGGGCGTTTGATGATCACGGATTTACCCCCAGAGCCATTTATCTGTGGGCTGAGGATGTGGGCTGATGATCTCTCCTTAGCCCCAGAGGTATCTGTGAGGATTTGGGTTGATGATCTCTCCTTAGCCCCAGAGCCCAGTATCCGTGAGGATGTGGGCTGAATCCTTAGCCCCAGAGCCCAGTATCTGTGAGGATTTGGGTTGATGATCTCTTTATCAGCAGCCCCAGAGGAGGTATCTGTGAGGAGGGATGAAGGATCCCTAGCCCCAGAACCCTGTATCTGTGGGCTGATTTCCTCCCTAGCCCCAGAGCACTGTATCTGTGGGCTGATGATCTCTCCCTTGTCCCAGAACCCTGTATCTGTGGGTTGATGCTCTCTCCTGAGTCCCAGAGTCCTGTATCAGTGGGTTGATTATCTCAGGAGATAGTCCCAGAGCCCTGTATCTGTAAGGATGTGGGCTGATGATCTCTCCTTAGACCCAGAGCCCTGTATCTGTTAGGATGTGGGCTGATTATCTCTCCTTAGCCCCAGAGCCCTGTATTTGTGAGGATGTGGGCTGATGATTCTCCTAGTGCCCCAGAGCACTGTATTGTGAGGATGTGGGCTGATGATCTCTCCTTAGCCCCAGAGCCTGTATCTGTGAGGAGGGGGGATGTGAGAGGGTGATCTCTCCCTAGCCCCAGAGCCCTGTATCTGTGAGAATGTGGGCTGATGATCACTTTTTAGCCCCAGATCCTTTTATCTGTGGGCTGAGGATGTGGGCTGAGGATCTCTCCTTAGCCCCAGAGCCCTGTATCTGTGGGCTGATGATCTTTCCTTAGCCCAGAGCCCTGTATCTGTGAGGATGTGGGCTGATTATCTCTCCTTAGCCCCAGAGCCCTGTATCTGTGGGTTGATGCTCTCTCCTTAGCCCCAGAGTCCTGTATCTGTGTGCTGATGATCACTCCGAAGACCCAGAGCCCTGTATCTGTGGGCTGATGCATCTCTCCCAGCCCCAGAGCCCTATATCTGTGAGGATGTGGGCTGATGATCTCTCCTTAGCCCCAGAGCCCTGTATCCTGTGGGCTACCGGATGCTGAACCCACTTAGCCCAGAGCCCTGTATCTGTGAGGATGTGGAGCGTTTGTATGGTCTGTCCTTAGCCCCAGAGCCCTGTATATGTGAGCTGATGATCTCTCCCTAAGCAAAGAGATTGAATCTGTGGGCTGATGCACTTCTCCTTAGCCCCAGAGCCCTGAATCTTGAGGATGTGGGCTGATGATTGAAATGAACCCCAGACCCTGGAGTATCTGTGAGGATGTGGGCTGATGATGACACTCCTTAGCCCCAGAGCCCTGTATCTGTGGGTTGATGCTCTGGCTCCTTAGCCCCAGAGTCCTGTAGGGATGTGGGCTGATGATCTCTCCCTAGCCCCAGAGCCCTGTATCTGTGGGCTGATGATCTCTCCTTAGCCCCAGAGCCCTGTATCTGTGAGGATGTGGGCTGATGATCTCTCCTGTGGGCTAGCCCCAGAGCCCTGTATCTGTGAGGATGTGGGCTGATGATCTCTCCTTAGCCCCAGAGCCCTGTATCTGTGAGCTGATGATCTCTCCCTAGCCCCAGAGCCCTGTATCTGTGAGGATGTGGGCTGATGATCTCTCCTAGCCCCAGAGCCCTGTATCTGTGGGCTGAGCCCCAGAGCCCTGTATCTGTGAGGATGTTGATTATCTCTCCTTAGCCCCAGAGCCCTGTATATGTGAGCTGATGATCCAGAGCCCTGTATCTGTGGGCTGATGTGGGCTGATGATCTCTCCTTAACCCCAGAGCCCTGTATCTGTGAGGATGTGGGCTGATGATCTCTCCTTAGCCCCAGAGCCCTGTATCTGTGGGTTGATGTAGCCCCAGAGTCCTGGATGTGGGCTGATGATCTGTGGGCTGATCTCTCCTTAGCCCCAGAGCCCTGTATCTGTGGGCTGATGATCTCTCCCTAGCCCCAGAGCCCTGTATCTGTGAGGATGAGGGCTGATGCTCTGTATCTCTCCTAGCCCCAGAGCCCTGTATCTGTGGGCTGATGATCTCTCCTTAGCCCCAGAGCCCTGTATCTGTGTATCTGTGAGGATATGGGCTGATGATCTCTCCCTAGCCCGAGAGCCTGTGGGCTGATGCTCTCTCCTTAGAGAGCCCTGTGATCTCTGTGATCTGTGAGCTGATGATCTCTCCCTTAGCCCCAGAGCCCTGTATCTGTGAGGATGTGGGCTGATGATCTCTCCCCTAGCCCCAGAGCCCTGTATCTGTGAGGATGTGGGCTGAGGCCCCAGCTGTTTTTGGAGAAAGCGGCAAGAGAGGCTACCGTTATGGCAGACAGCAAACACTGGGAGAACAGCCAACCAGAAGACAGGATCTTGGACCATGCAGACCTTCCTGGGAATATACAGTCCACAGTTTAAAAAACAAAACAAATAAAGTCCTGCAGACATGAGTGTGAAGCATGTTTACACAAGTGCTCTTTACAATGTGGCATCAATCGGTGCTTGATTTATCTTTCATTGTAATCTCCTAGATACCTAATTTCAGATGCTTTTTTTCAGATGCTTTTTTTTTTTTTTTTTGTACACACACTAGTGGGGTTTCCTTTGTCAGGTCATCTTTCTTCCCAGCTCAAAAGGAGAGGAAGGTATTTGAAAGGAATTGTGTCTATCCTCCTAAACCAAGGTCTACCGCCAGACATTGATGAGAGAGAAAAGGGAGAGAGAGAGAGAGAGAGACATCTGTCTAGCACATTGCTGCGGAGGTTGAGTAGTACCACAGAGATCTGGGGAGCCTTCCTGACTTCCTGTATGGGAGCCAATTAAAAGCATGATATTACCCTCCGACTGTAACACCTATACAGCAACTGTGGAAGCCATGCCAACTGATATATTGGTTTAATAAAGCATATGCACAATAACGTCTAGTATGAGCATAGGGGGATCTGTAAAGTGGGGTTTGACATATTAAACTACAGAGAGAGAGAGAGGGGGAGAGAGAGAGAGGGAGAGAATGAGAGAGAGAGAGAGGGGGGGAGAGAGAATGAGAGAGGGAGAGAGACAGAGAGAGAGAGAGAGGGAGAGAGAGAGAATGAGAGAGAGAGACAGAGAGAGAGAGAGGGAGAGAGAGAGAATGAGAGAGAGAGACAGAGAGAGAGAGAGGGAGAGAATGAGAGAGAGAGAGAGGGGGGGGGAAGAGAGAATGAGAGAGGGAGAGAGACAGAGAGAGAGAATGAGAGAGAGAGAGACAGAGAGTGAGAGAGGGGAGAGAGAGAGAGAGAGAGAGGGGGGGAGCGAGAGAGAGAGGGGGGGAGAAGAGAGAATGAGAGAGGGAGAGAGACAGAGAGAGAGAATGAGAGAGAGAGAGACAGAGAGTGAGAGAGGGGAGAGAGAGAATGAGAGAGGGAGAGAGAGAGAAGGAGAGAGAGAGAGAGAGAGGGAGCGAGAGAGAGAATGAGAGAGAGGGAGCGAGAGAGAGAATGAGAGAGAGGGACAGATAGAGAGAGAGAGTGACAGAGAGTGAGAGAGGGGAGAGAGCGAGAGAATGAGAGAGGGAGAGAGAGAGAAAATGAGAGAGAGAGAGAGAGGGAGCGAGAGAGAGAATGAGATAGAGGGAGCGAGAGAGAGACTGAGAGAGGGACAAAAAGAGAGAGAGAGAGAGAGAGAGAGAGAGGGGGAAGAAGAGAGAATGAGAGAGACCCCCACATGTGTTCTCTAGTGTAAATGCACTGGATTGTGGGACACCTGCTGCGTTCCTCCTCTCTCTCTCCCCCTCCTGGAATAGAGTGTCTATGAAGCACACAGCCAACAGTGATATAATGGAAAACATTGAGATTTTTTCTGCGAAATCAGCACTAAACTGGCTGACAGGAAAGACACAAAAGCTTCTCTACATACCTGGGTCGTGTTTGAGAAGTTCAACTTTATATTTTATTTCACCTAATTTTAACATCCTGTCATATAGAGACAACCCCCCCCTTTTTTCTTCCAGTCTCAAAAATGACTGTAGTAAGGGCTAAAAGTTACAGGGATTGATGAGTTAATATTTCAATCAAATCAAATCAAATTTTATTTGTCACATACACATGGTTAGCAGATGTTAATGCGAGTGTAGCGAAATGCTTGTGTTTCTAGTTCCGACAATGCAGTAATAACCAACAAGTAATCTAACTAACAATTCCACGAATCTCCTAATTGTCACGGCCGTCGAAAGAAGTGGACTAAAGTGCAGAGTGGTTAGCGGTGGTTTCTCTTTTTATTTAAGGACTGTCGCCAACAAAACAACAACCGTGACGCTTACAAGGCTCAGTGCCACGAACAAAGTTAACTACCCACACTGAAAGGAGGGGAAATGGCTGCCTAAGTATGATTCGCAATCAGAGACAACGATAGACAGCTGTCCCTGATTGAGAACCACACCCCGGCCAAAACCTAGAAATATAGAAACACAGAAAACAAAAGATAGAATTCCCACCCCACATCACACCTTGACCTCACCAAATAGAGAAATAAAACGTCTCTCTAAGGGCGTGACACGCGTGACAAGGGGAATGGAAGCTTGTGGTTCGCAACAAGTGTCAATTTATTCCAAGTTTCACAAAGAAAAAAAAAAAGATCATTGCTTAAACACTTCTATTTTGTCTCTCTGTGTGTAACATAGTTGACATGTAATGTCCAACCCGCTCACTTTTCTCACCACAAAACACTAGAAAATCCCCACCCCCCTCCCACCACAAAACACTAGAAAATCCCCCCCCTCCCACCACAAAACACTAGAAAATCCCCCCTCCCACCTCAAAACACTAGAAAATGCCCCCTCCC
>NC_088214.1:4737852-4740352 GCF_036934945.1 Oncorhynchus masou masou
CCTCTCACAACCTCTCACAACCTCTCACATCCTCTCACATCCTCTCACATCCTCTCACAACCTCTCACATCCTCTCACAACCTCTCACATCCTCTCACATCCTCTCACATCCTCTCACATCCTCTCACATCCTCTCACAACCTCTCACATCCTCTCACATCCTCTCACATCCTCTCACATCCTCTCACATCCTCTCACAACCTCTCACATCCTCTCACAACCTCTCACAACCTCTCACATCCTTCTCACATCCTCTCACAACCTCTCACATCCTCTCACATCCTCTCACATCCTCTCACATCCTCTCACAACCTCTCACATCACATCCTCTCACAACCTCTCACAACCTCTCACATCCTCTCACATCCTCTCACAACCTCTCACATCCTCTCACAACCTCTCACATCCTCTCACAACCTCTCACAACCTCTCACAACCTCTCACATCCTCTCACAACCTCTCACAACCTCTCACATCCTCTCACATCCTCTCACAACCTCTCACATCCTCTCACATCCTCTCACAACCTCTCACAACCTCTCACATCCTCTCACAACCTCTCACAACCTCTCACAACCTCTCACATCCTCTCACATCCTCTCACATCCTCTCACAACCTCTCACATCCTCTCACAACCTCTCACATCCTCTCACATCCTCTCACATCCTCTCACAATCCTCTCACATCCTCTCACAACCTCTCACATCCTCTCACAACCTCTCACAACCCTCTCATCCTCTCACAACCTCTCACATCCTCTCACATCCTCTCACATCCTCTCACATCCTCTCACATCCTCTCACATCCTCTCACATCCTCTCACATCCTCTCACATCCTCTCACAACCTCTCACATCCTCTCACTCTCACATCCTCTCACATCCTCTCACATCCTCTCACATCCTCTCACATCCTCTCACATCCTCTCACATCCTCTCACATCCTCTCACATCCTCTCACAACCTCTCACATCCTCTCACATCCTCTCACATCCTCTCACATCCTCTCACATCCTCTCACATCCTCTCACATCCTCTCACATCCTCCTCTCACAACCTCTCACATCCTCTCACATCACATCCTCTCACATCCTCTCACACCTCTCACAACCTCTCACATCCTCTCACAACCTCTCACAACCTCTCACAACCTCTCACAACCTCTCACATCCTCTCACATCCTCTCACAACCTCTCACAACCTCTCACAACCTCTCACAACCTCTCACAACCTCTCACATCCTCTCACAACCTCTCACAACCTCTCACATCCTCTCTCACACCTCTCACAACCTCTCACATCCTCTCACATCCTCTCACATCCTCTCACACTCTCACACCTCTCACAACCTCTCACATCCTCTCACAACCTCTCACAACCTCTCACAACCTCTCACATCCTCTCACATCCTCTCACATCCTCTCACAACCTCTCACATCCTCCTCTCACATCCTCTCACATCCTCTCACATCCTCTCACATCCTCTCACATCCTCTCACATCTCCTCTCACAACCTCTCACATCCTCTCACAACCTCTCACAACCTCTCACATCCTCTCACAACCTCTCACATCCTCTCACATCCTCTCACAACCTCTCACATCCTCTCACATCCTCTCCTCCTCACATCCTCTCACATCCTCTCACATCCTCTCACACCTCTCACATCTCTCACATCCTCTCACAACCTCTCACATCCTCTCACATCCTCTCACAACCTCTCACATCCTCTCACATCCTCTCACATCCTCTCACATCCTCTCACAACCTCTCACAACCTCTCACATCCTCTCACATCCTCTCACATCCTCTCACATCCTCTCACAACCTCTCACATCCTCTCACACCTCTCACATCCTCTCACATCCTCTCACATCCTCTCACAACCTCTCACATCCTCTCACAACTCACATCCTCTCACATCCTCTCACATCCTCTCACAACCTCTCACAACCTCTCACATCCTCTCACATCCTCTCACATCCTCTCACATCCTCTCACATCCTCTCACATCCTCTCACAACCTCTCACATCCTCTCACATCCTCTCACATCCTCTCACATCCTCTCACATCCTCTCACAACCTCTCACATCCTCTCACATCCTCTCACAACCCTCCTCTCACAACCTCTCACAACCTCTCACATCCTCTCACAACCTCTCACATCCTCTCACAACCTCTCACATCCTCTCACAACCTCTCACATCCTCTCACATCCTCTCACATCCTCTCACAACCTCTCACAACCACATCCTCTCACATCCTCTCACAACCTCTCCTCTCACAACCTCTCACATCCTCTCACAACCTCTCATCCTCTCAACCTCTCACAACCTCTCACAACCTCTCACATCCATCTCACATCCTCTCACATCCTCTCACAACCTCTCACAAACCTCTCACATCCTCTCACAACCTCTCACAACCTCTCACAACCTCTCACATCCTCTCACATCCTCTCACAACCTCTCACAACCTCTCACAACCTCTCACAACCTCT
>NC_088214.1:4745352-4859697 GCF_036934945.1 Oncorhynchus masou masou
ACTCAAGGGGACTACAGAGACAGGGTGGAGTGGAGACTCAAGGGGACTACAGAGACAGGGAGGAGTGGAGACTCAAGGGGACTACAGAGACAGGGTGGAGTGGAGACTCAAGGGGACTACAGAGACAGGGTGGAGTGGAGAGTCAAGGGGACTACAGAGACAGGGTGGAGTAGAGACTCAAGGGGACTACAGAGACAGGGTGGAGTGGAGACTCAAGGGGACTACAGAGACAGGGAGGAGTGGAGACTCAAGGGGACTACAGAGACAGGGTGGAGTGGAGACTCAAGGGGACTACAGAAACAGGGTGGAGTAGAGACTCAAGGGGACTACAGAGACAGGGAGGAGTGGAGACTCAAGGGGACTACAGAGACAGGGTGGAGTGGAGACTCAAGGGGACTACAGAGACAGGGTGGAGTAGAGACTCAAGGGGACTACAGAGACAGGGTGGAGTAGAGACTCAAGGGGACTACAGAGACAGGGTGGAGTAGAGACTCAAGGGGACTACAGAGACAGGGTGGAGTAGAGACTCAAGGGGACTACAGAGACAGGGGAGGAGTGGAGACTCAAGGGGACTACAGAGACAGGGTGGAGTGGAGACTCAAGGGGACTACAGAGACAGGGTGGAGTAGAGACTCAAGGGGACTACAGAGACAGGGTGGAGTAGAGACTACAGAGACAAGGGGACTACAGAGACAGGGTGGAGCAGAGACTCAAGGGGTCTACAGAGACAGGGTGGAGTAGAGACTCAAGGGGACTACAGAGACAGGGTGGAGTGGAGACTCAAGGGGACTACAGAGACAGGGAGGAGTGGAGACTCAAGGGGACTACAGAGACAGGGAGGAGTGGAGACTCAAGGGGACTACAGAGACAGGGAGGAGTGGAGACTCAAGGGGACTACAGAGACAGGGGTACAGAGGAGGGTGGAGAGACTCAAGGGGACTACAGAGACAGGGTGGAGTAGAGACTCAAGGGGTCTACAGAGACAGGGTGGAGTAGAGACTCAAGGGGACTACAGAGACAGGGTGGAGTAGAGACTCAAGGGGACTACAGAGACAGGGTGGAGTGGAGACTCAAGGGGTCTACAGAGACAGGGTGGAGTAGAGACTCAAGGGGTCTACAGAGACAGGGAGGAGTGGAGACTCAAGGGGTCTACAGAGACAGGGAGGAGTGGAGACTCAAGGGGACTACAGAGACAGGGAGGAGTGGAGACTCAAGGGGACTACAGAGACAGGGTGGAGTGGAGACTCTTTTAAGGGGACTAGAGAGACAGGGAGGAGTGGAGACTCGTTTAAGGGGACTAGAGAGACAGGGAGGAGTGGAGACTCGTTTAAGGGGACTAGAGAGACAGGGTGGAGTAGAGACTCAAGGGGTCTACAGAGACAGGGAGGAGTGGAGACTCTTTTAAGGGGACTACAGAGACAGGGAGGAGTGGAGACTCTTTTAAGGGGACTAGAGAGACAGGGAGGAGTGGAGACTCATTTAAGGGGACTAGAGAGACAGGGAGGAGTGGAGACTCGTTTAAGGGGACTAGAGAGACAGGGAGGAGTGGAGACTCGTTTAAGGGGACTAGAGAGACAGGGAGGAGTGGAGACTCGTTTAAGGGGACTAGAGAGACAGGGAGGAGTGGAGACTCGTTTAAGGGGACTAGAGAGACAGGGAGGAGTGGAGACTCGTTTAAGGGGACTAGAGAGACAGGGAGGAGTGGAGACTAAGGGGACGTTTAAGGGGACTAGAGAGACGGGGAGGAGTGGAGACTCGTTTAAGGGGACTAGAGAGACAGGGAGGAGTGACTTGTTTAAGGGGACTAGAGAGACGGGGAGGAGTGGAGACTCGTTTAAGGGGACTAGAGAGACAGGGAGGAGTGACTTGTTTAAGGGGACTAGAGAGACGGGGAGGAGTGGAGACTCGTTTAAGGGGACTAGAGAGACAGGGAGGAGTGGAGACTCGTTTAAGGGGACTAGAGAGACAGGGAGGAGTGACTTGTTTAAGGGGACTAGAGAGACAGGGAGGAGTGGAGACTTTAAAGGGGACTAGAGAGACAGGGAGGAGTGGAGACTTTAAAGGGGACTAGAGAGACAGGGAGGAGTGGAGACTTTAAAGGGGACTAGAGAGACAGGGAGGAGTGGAGACTTGTTTAAGGGGACTAGAGAGACAGGGTGGAGTATAGACTCGTTTAAGGGGACTAGAGAGACAGGGAGGAGTGGAGACTTTAAAGGGGACTAGAGAGACAGGGAGGAGTGGAGACTTGTTTAAGGGGACTAGAGAGACAGGGTGGAGTAGAGACTCGTTTAAGGGGTCTACAGAGACAGGGTGGAGTGGAGACTCGTTTAAGGGGACTAGAGAGACAGGGAGGAGTGGAGACTCGTTTAAGGGGACTAGAGAGACAGGGAGGAGTGGAGACTTTAAAGGGGAACACAAAGACAGACACAGGAGGCTGACTAGTATCGAGAAGCAGTGCCTTAGGACAGACTCACAATACAGTTGTCTCTTCTAAAGAATGAGTATTATTACATGGTCCAATAGAGAGATCGTCATCCACTCCACCCTCTGTACTACAAAACAGACATTCAGTCTGGCCTCATTAGGAATCATCTAGTACAGTCAGTCTGTCACATTGAGTGGTTGCAGTACCCTTTGTCCACCCATTGAGGGCGATAGTGTTCTGTGGAAATCTCTGGTGAAAAGGATTCTGTTCAGGTTCAGCAAGAAATTACTTTTCTACATTTTTCTACAATGCCAATAATTTCTCAGTTAACACACAAAAAAAAATCCTGGCCTCAAGGGACAAACCCCCCCTATTCGAGCCAATGGTTTATCTTTTGAACCTTAACATTTTTAACAGTCTAATAAACACATTCAGGGGTGTCATGCACCCATTGTTCTAGGGGTGGGGGGTGTCACAAAGTACGTGAGGATGCCAGGGGGAATTCTGAGATTTTTACATTTTTCAGACACCTGAAACTGCTTATTCCTGCAATCTAGAGCCATAATCACTATGAATTAATAAATAATATATATATATATATATATATATATATAAAAAATCAACATTTTTTTGCATGGTTATCTAAGCATACCCATTTACCTGTTCAATTGTCATTTTGATTTATTTAATCATTTTTTTTTTTTTTTTGTGACCAACTATTTATTCAGTTATGACATATTTATTTTCCACAGGGTGGTTACAGGTACATTTAAAATAAATAAAAAATACATACTAAGATAACTCAACCCTCCCACCAGTCCCCAGTCCCTATCCACCAGTGGTGGGCCGTCAGGACCAGCAAGGCCTTCTCTGCTAGCCTAAACATCATCAGAATATATATATTTTTAAAATATATTTTCCCACAAATATGTATTAAATTATTCCCCAGAGTAAGAGTTACACTCTTCATTTCATAGCGTTCCTCTTGGTTAAACTGCTTCCAGCCCCAGGTTGAGATTTGGAGGGCTGGTCTTTATGTTAGATATTTTATCCAATCATATTCAGCCATTATGTGTTGCCAGGGGTCGAAAATCTGCCCTCAGGCCTTCAGAATCAACAGTGCGGGCGCTTGTAGCTTAAAGTGAATGGAAATTAAAATTTTGTGTCAACCAATCAGCTTTAGAGTTGGCTATTGTACGCCTGCTGGCTGGCTCCAGTGTTACACAGGAGCCAGCTAGCAGGCGTAGTGCCTGCACGGCTTTTGATTGGATTACCAATATTGAGAGGCAGGTCCTATATGGGCAGGTCTCAGAACTATGAAACTGAAATTGATCAACGCGTACTACTAAGCTGTTTTTTTCAACCCACAATGGTGGAAGGAGAAGATATCGATTTGGTCGAGGATATAATTATAACGCCATTCTCAAGACAAACTTTTCAAAAAAAGTTAGACATTGTCAGGATAGGTTGACGCCGATCCTACAAAGCCTGTCACAGGCGGGAAAGGGGTTCATTCGCCACTTTCAATTATGGGCGCTATCAATGACTCACAAGCTCCGAGAAGCACTGCAAACTGTACTGCTGGGAATGCCTAATATTTGCAAGTGATAGATTTGGTGTTTGGAGCCACACTGGCTTTGCAGTTGTCTAACCAAGGCAGCAACGAGACACCAAAGTACGGCTGGGCACCTACAAACAGTGGTGCTTTTGAAAACTATTGGGGACACCCGAGTGGATCTACAGCTCAATGAATAAGCGCGCAGGTCAACGAAGCTGCACAATGAAAAGGTATTGTACTCTTCCCCTGCAATTCTCTGAATAAAAATGTCAATTTCAAGGTGACGCAACGCCTGGTTATACTGCATTTCTGTCTAAATGTATAGTGTCTAGAGCCATGGCATCATAATGATGGTAATAAGAGGTGGATTAATTCGGGTGGGACTGTGTAGGACTTCACTGAAGGCCCAGGCCCCAGAACCACGGCACGCTACTGCTATCCACCCACCCTCATCCTCCCTCCCCAACCGGAAACCATGCTTCCCACCCCACCCCGCCTTTTTCGCAGCAGTGCTGCCTGTCAGCAGTAATCGTCTCTGATTGATTAAGAGATTCAAGGGGCTAGCATCAGGATCCAGGTCCATAACCTGGGTAGGAAACAACACCTCCACTTTGCTGATCCTCAACATAGGGGTCCCACAAGGGTGCGTGTTCAGCACCCTCCTGTACTCTCTATTCACCCACGACTGCGTGGCCACAACAGTACGACACTACAGTAGTAGGCCTGAATACCAACAATGACGAGACAGCCTACATGGAGGAGGTGAGGGCTCTGGGAGTGTGGTGCCAGGAAATTAATCTCTCCCTCAATGGCAACAAAACGATAGAGCTGATCGTGAACTTCAGGAAACAGCAGAGGGAGTACCATCCACGTCGACGGGACAGTAGAGGAGAAGGAGAAGTCGCTCGGCGTACACATCACAATCGAGAGCATCCTGTCAGGATGTATCACCGCCTGGTATGACAACTGCTCCGCCCACAACTCCCTTCACCTGGTATATACAGTATACCACCCACACCTACTCCCTACACCTGGTATATACAGTATACCACCCAAACCAACTCCCTTCACCTGGTACATAAAGTATACCACCCACACCTACTCCCTTCACCTGGTAAATACAGTATACCACCCAAACCTGCTCCCTTCACCTGGTATATACAGCATACCACCCAAACCTACTCTTCACCTGGTATATACAGTATACCACCCAAACCTACTCTTCACCTGGTATATACAGTATACCACCCACACCTACTCCCTTCACCCGGTATATACAGTATACCACCCAAACCTACTCCCTTCACCTGGTATATACAGTATACCACCCAAACCTACTCTTCACCTGGTATATAAAGTATACCACCCAAACCTACTCCCTTCACCTGGTATATACAGTATACCACCCAAACCTACTCCCTTCACCTGGTATATACAGTATACCACCCAAACCATTGACGGGACAGTAGTGGAGAAGGTGGAAAGTTCCGCGGTGTACACATCACTGACAATCTGGAAAGTTGCAACGGGAGGCTAAAGAAATTCAGCTTGGCAGGGCCTCCCTAGTGGAGCAGTGGTCTAAGACGCTGCATTACAGGGCCACTAGAGATCTCAGATTCAGCCGGATGCGACCCAAGGTCGAAGGTTGTGCGGCGCACAATTGTTCCAGCGTTGTCCTGGTTATGGGAGGGTCTGGTCGGCAGGGATGTTCCTGTCCCATCGCGCACTAGTGACTCCTGTGTCGGGCACAGTGCACACTGACACGGTCACCAGGTATACAGTGTTTCCTCTGACACATTGGTGCGGCTGGCTTCCGGATTAAGCAGGCATTGTGTCAAGAAGCAGCGTGGCTTGGCTGGGTTGTATTTCGGAGGATGCACGGCTCTCGACTTTCACCTCTCCCAAGTCCGTACGGGAGTTGCATTGATGGGACAAGACTGTAACTACCAATTGATACCACGAAAATGGGGTAAAACAAATCAGTAATAAAAATAAAGAAATTATTCTCAAGGCCATCAGACTGTTAAACAGCCATCACTAGCCGGATACCACCCGGCAGCTCAACACTGCACCATTGGGGGTTGCTGCCCTATATACATAGACTAGTCACTTTAATAATGTTTACACATCTTATATGTATATTCTGTATTCTATTCTACTGTATTTTAGTCAATGCCACGATATTGCTCGTCCTAATATTTATATATTTCTTAATTCCATGCTTTTACTTTTAGATTTGTGTGTATTGTTGTGGATTGTTTGTTATTACTGCACTGTTGGAGCTCGGAAACACAAGCATTTCGCTACACCCGCAATAACATCTGCTAAATACAATTTCATTTCATTTCATTTAATGGATACCAAAAATCTTTGGTTAAATCGCGATATCTGGTGAAACGTTCTGTAGCAGAGAACTGGTGGTCAGCAGATATTGGGAGATGTGGTCATAATCAAATTGCCATTCACAAAGAAACATACAGTAAGAAAGTACAGCATGATCAGTGTTGTTAAGCTCAGGGAATACAGTGTACAGCTGTGTGTCTCAGCAGCACCTGGTGAGTTGTGTGGGGTCCTAGGTGTAAAGTGCATCTGTTGGTCAGCAAACGGGTGTTGTCATGATCAAACTGTCATCTACTGTTTGAAATCCAACATTATGTTTAATCCCTCGAGAGGGATGCCGTTCTGACACAATGACACATGCAGGCAAAGGAATGATGTTTCTCTCCATCTAGAATACAGGCACCACATGGATAATACATCTATTGTACAATTTGAAGTACAGTTGAACTGTACCAGCGTGACATCAACATTAAGGTAGGCTAGTTGAACATGTATACATGTGGACAGGCACAGAGATTACATTTACAACAACATCTAGCCGAACAGAAAGAGAGGTGGCATGACCCTTTAACCTTTGCACAGTGACCAGACCATAAAAAAATATACCTGAGTAGGGAGACAGACAGTATCTGTGCTATACCCATTTCTATCATGCTAAGGAAAATATGTTTTCTAAGAAAACCAGGTTATAACTTTAACAACAGTAAATTGTTGTATTATTGTTTTTCGTCATTGTTATTGGGTGTCTGCAGTCTTTGACAATTTGTTGGGCCTTTCTCTGACACCGCCTGGTATAAAGGTCCTGGATGGCACGGAGCTCGCCCCCAGTGAGGTACTGGGCCGTAAGCACAACCCACTGTAGCGCCTTGCGGTCGGATGCCAAGCAGTTGCCATACCAAGCAATGATCCAGCCAGTAAAGATGCTCTCGATGGTGCAGCTGTATAATAAAGAAACAGGCAGTCCAATTCTGATACTTTTACAAATTATTGGCAAAAGAGCTGATCTGATCGGTCAAAAGACCAATTAGAGGTAAAAGGTCAGAATTGGGCTGCCATAGTACAACTGATTATACATATATCACAGACTATTATAAATAAAACTAATTCAATTCACTGTTGATTCCACTGACCGAAACTACTGTGGAAGCTTTTTGAAGACAAACAATTAATTCCTTCTTTGTCGTCTGTCTAGGAAGATGGCTACCTTCCATAACGTGGTGAACGGACAACCCCCATTCTAACTTGAGGGATAATGGCAACAATCAGGTCGAATACCCGGCAACCACGGTATCAACAACGACGACTGGTGAGGACTATACTAAACTTGGTTGATTGGTTGGTTATTTGATTGATTGGCTGATTGATTGATTGATTGACTGAGTGGTTAATTGATTGAATCCAGAAACTCCACTCTTACCTCTCTACTTCCTGTGTTTCCAGCCAGGTCACCTGTGATACGGGTCAGTATTCAACGTCCATCCATGTCTGCGCTGCTCCATTCCAGTCGGTTTCAGTTTTGCGGCATTGTGGACGGGGATGGAGGACAGGCATGAGAATAACCCTAACCAACCTCCGGTGCCCAAAGTAGCATATTCAAATCCAGTGATATAAAGTTGTTTTGGAGATTTTTGTTTTAAGCCTATACCAAACCTTAATCCTTACCTTAACCATTCAGAATGAATGCCTAAACTTAAACCCTAAAACGTCAGAGTTAATTCATGCCTAAACTTAACCCTAAAACAAGTTAATTCATGCCTAAACTTAACCCTAAAACAAGTTAATTTATGCCTAAACTTAACCCTAAAACAAGTTAATTCAGAGTTAATTTATGCCTAAACTTAACCCTAAATTCATGCCTAAACTTAACTAAAACAAGTTAATTCATGCCTAAACTTAAAAACAAGTTAATTCATGCCTAAACTTAACCCTAAAACAAGTTAATTCATGCCTAAACTTAACCCTAAAACAAGTTAATTCATGCCTAAACTTAACCCTAAAACAAGTTAATTCATGCCTAAACTTAACCCTAAAACAAGTTAATTCATGCCTAAACTTAACCCTAAAACTTAACCCTAAAACAAGTTAATTCATGCCTAAACTTAACCCTTAAAAACAAGTCATGCCTAAACTTTCTAAAACAAGTTAATTCATGCCTAAACTTAACCCTAAAACAAGTTAAATGTTAAATTCATGCCTAAAACAAGTTAATGCCTAAACTTAACCCTAAAACAAGTTAATTCATGCCTAAACTTAAACAAGTTAATTCATGCCTAAAAACTAAAACAAGTTAATTCATGCCTAAACTTAACCCTAAAACAAGTTAAAGTTAATTAACCCTAAAACATGCCTAAACTTAACCCTAAAACAAGTTAATTCATTAATTCATGCCTAAACTTAACCCTAAAACAAGTTAATTCATGCCTAAACTTAATGCCCCCAAAACAAGTTAATTCATGCCTAAACTTAACCCTAAAACAAGTTAATTCATGCCTAAACTTAACCCTAAAACGTTAATTCAGAGTTAATTCATGCCTAAACTTAACCCTAAAACACTTGGACATTTTAATGCCTAAACTTAACCCTAAAACAAGTTAATTCATGCCTAAACTTAACCCTAAAACAAGTTAATTCATGCCTAAACTTAACCCTAAAACAAGTTAATTCATGCCTAAACTTAACCCTAAAACAAAACATGCCTAAACTTAACCCTAAAACAAGTTAATTCATGCCTAAACTTAACCCTAAAACAAGTTAATTCATGCCTAAACTTAACCCTAAAACAAGTTAATTCATGCCTAAACTTAACCCTAAAACAAGTTAATTCATGCCTAAACTTAACCCTAAACGTCAGAGTTAATTCATGCCTAAACTTAACCCTAAAACACTTGGACATTTTAAGTTTGAGAAATGTGGATGAACGTCTAATTCTGACATGAGACTGTGAGACCTGGTAGGTGTTTCAACCAATCAGGCAACTGGACGTGACTCTGAACACATACCGTGACGTCATTTCCGTCCAGAAGGATGGAGCGTGCTGCATGTGGAAGATCCATCAACGTCGGGGGCGACGGACGGGTCCACTTCAAAATCATCAACACCGACGAGGATCCCGTGGCGGCCATACACCACGACTCCAAGCTATAAACAATCTAAGCTCAAACAAACAATAACATGTAACTGTTCTGTTCTGTTTTGGTTTTTGCTGTTTTTGTGAAGGGTTGAGTTGTCAACGCTCAATCTTGTTAAGCTGATGTGCTTTAATATGCTTGGTGATTCAAAGAGAAGCAATGCTTAACTTCATGATTTGAGACGGAGTGAAGTATTTAAATTTTCTACACTTCGTTTGACACTTCTAAAGGCTAATGGATGTTCACAATAACATGTACAATCTGTATATAAAGACAGTACTGAATACTTCTGGAGACTTTCCAGTGACTCTATTTTTTTACTTTTTTTGTTTTGTTTTACCCTGCGGAGAGCACAGAAAGAAGCTTGACTGACTCCCCACACCCCTCAATACACCAAACGCGACTCGTCCAGGAGACAGGTGTCACGTTCTGACCTTTATTTCCTTTGTTTTGTCTTTATTTATTTAAAATATCGCCGCCCCAAAGCAGAGCTGGAGGCAGCGAAAGCAGAGAGGCGCTGGTATGAGGAGGCAGCACGGCGGTGAGGTTGGAAGCACGAGTCAACCCCAAAAATGTATTGGGGGGGCACACAGGGAGTGTGGTTAAGCCAGGTAGTAAACCTGCTCCAACTTCCTGTGCTGACCGGAGAGAGAGAGGGACCGGGCAGGCAGCGTGTTACGTGGTGGAGCGTACAGTTTCCCCAGTGCGTGTGCATAGCCCGGTGAGGTACATTCCAGCTCCTCCTATCGGCTTGGCTAGAGTGGGCATGGAGCCAAGTGCCATGAAGTCGCGTCTCCTCGGGCCGGCATACATGGCACCAGCCTTACGCATGGTGTCCCCGGTTCACCAGCACAGCCCAGTGCGGGCTATTCCACCTCGCAGCACTGGCCTGGCTACAGGGAACATTCAACCAGGTAAGGTTGGGCAGGCTCGGTGCTCAAGAGCTCCAGTGCGCCTGCACGGTCCGGTCTATCCAGTGCCACCAGTGCACCAGCCCTCCGGTGGCAGCACCCCGCACCAGGCTGTCTCTCCGTTTTCTGCCTACAGGGTCTCCCACCTGTCCAGCGCTGCCAACAGCCTCCCGTCTCTCCTGAGCTGCTAGAGTCTCCCGTCTGTACAGAGGTGCTAGAGCTTCCCGTCTGTCCTGAGCTGCCAGAGTCGCCCGTCTGTCCAAAGCTGCTAGAGTCTCCCGTTTGTCCTGAGCTGCTAGAGTCTCCCGTCTGTCTAGAGCTGCCCGAGTCTCCCGTCTGTCTAGAGCTACCCGAGTCTCCCGCCTATTCGGGACCCATTTCTAGGGTCCCAAGTCCAAGGTCGGTGGTGAGGGTCGCCGCTTTAAAGAGGCCACTAGAACTATGGTGAAGTTGGGTCCACGTCCCGCACCAGAACCGCCCAGCGGACAGACGCCCACCCAGACCCTCCCCTGTCGGTTCAGGTTTTGCGGCCGGAGTCCGCACCTTTGGGGGGGGGGGGTACTGTCACGTTCTGACCTTTATTTCCTTTGTTTTGTCTTTATTTAGTATGGTCAGGGCGTGAGTTGTGGTAGGCAGTCTAGGTTTGTGTTTCTATGTTTGGTTTCTGTTTCGGCCTAGTATGGTTCTCAATCAGAGGCAGGTGTCTCTGATTGAGAATCATACTTAGGTAGCCTAAGTTTCACTGTTGGTTTGTGGGTGTTTGTTTCCGTGTGAGTGTTTGTCGCCACACGGTACTGTTTTGGTTTGGTTATTTCACGTATTCGTTTATTGTTTTTGCATTTCATAGTGTTCAGTGCTTTTCTTATTAAAATCGTAACTGTTACGAATCCCTTTTGGCCCGACAGTCTAGGGGGGGATGGTATTGAGACCCGTAACAAAACTCATGCAAAGAGTAATAGTGACAAAGTAACGGCGAGAAAGAAATATCCACGACAACTTAAATCTACCATCAAACTCAGGGTTTATTAGTAAGCACAAGGTAATGGAGGGGGGCAGGAAAAGTGGCTGAGCTGGACCCAAGGAAACAAACAATAAGCATCCAAAACACCCCTAAACTAGACTAGCCTATTTCAACAACAGCTAACTAACTAACCAAAAATACAGTGGGTGGTCCGCCCAGTTCTAACTAGTGTATTTAACAAAGTCTACCTACGGTTAGTGTATGCCCATGGGCGACTTGTCTTGGTTTCCCCTTTTCCCACCAGCAAACAAACACCATAACCAAAAACAATACTCACAGGTGAGGACAAAGTGCTATGGAGGTGCTCAAACAAAAGAGAGCTCAATGCATAAAGAGAGATGGAGACATATGGGAGAGAGTGAAACAGAGAGATCTACAGACATAGTAGGAGAGGGTGAAACAGAGCGATCTACAGACATAGGGCATTTACAGAGAGATTGAGCTCTCGAGCAAACAACTGACAGGGTTTTTAAACCAAGGGAAAGGAACTGTGATTGGGTAGGAAACAGGAGGAGGTGTGTCTTCTGATTGATGATTGATTGGTGACTGAATGGGGAGTGATGATTTTCACCTATGAGGGGAGAAGGAGAGAAAAGAACACAGGATACCTGTATCCGTAACAAAAATGAACACTTACCAGGGCGCATCTTGGTCCAATCCTTACTCCTCTTCGGACGAAGAGGAGGAAATCTGCCGCTACAACAGGCTAACAGGCCTTAATGAATTATCACCACGTACTGTAGTACTATGTGTAGTGTAGTACTGTAGTAATGTAGTACTGCAGTACTGTAGCAATGTGTGTAGTGTCGTACTGTAGTACTGTAGTAATGTGTGTACTGTAGTACTGTAGTGCTGTAGTCATGTGTGTAGTGTAGTACTGTAGTAGTGTAGTACTGCAGTACTGTAGCAATGTGTGTAGTGTAGTACTGTAGTACTGTAGTAATGTGTGTACTGTAGTACTGTAGGACTGTAGTACTGTAGTACTGTAGTAGTGTAGTCATGTGTGTAGTGTAGTACTGTAGTACTGTAGTTATGTGTGTACTGTAGTACTGTAGTAGGGTAGCAATGTGTGTACTGTAGAACTGTAGTAGTGTAGTACTGCAGTACTGTAGCAATGTGTGTAGTGTAGTACTGTAGTACTGTAGTAATGTGTGTACTGTAGTAATGTGTGTACTGTAGTAATGTGTGTACTGTAGTACTGTAGTAGTGTAGTCACGTGTGTAGTTTAGTACTGTAGAACTGTAGTAATGTGTGTAGTGTAGTACTGTAGTACTGTAGAACTGTAGTAATGTGTGTACTGTAGTACTGTAGTACCGTAGTAAAGTGTGTGTATGTAGTCCTGTGGTACTGTAGTACTGTAGTCGTGTGTGTAGTTTAGTACTGTAGTACTGTAGTCGTGTGTGTAGTTTAGTACTTTAGAACTGTAGTAGTGTGTGTAGTTTAGTTCTGTAGTACTGTAGTAGTGTGTGTAGTGTAGTACTGTAGTACTGTAGTAGTGTGTGTAGTGTAGTACTGTAGTACTGTAGTAATGTGTGTAGTTTAGTACTGTAGTACTGTTGTAGTGTGTGTAGTTTAGTACTGTAGTACTGTAGTAGTGTGTGTAGTTTAGTACTGTAGTACTGTAGTAGTGTGTGTAGTGTAGTACTGTAGTACTGTAGTAATGTGTGTAGTTTAGTACTGTAGTACTGTAGTAGTGTGTGTAGTTTAGTACTGTAGTACTGTAGTAGTGTGTGTAGTTTAGTACTGTAGTACTGTAGTAGTGTGTGTAGTGTAGTACTGTAGTACCGTAGTAAAGTGTGTGTAGTGTAGTACTGTAGTACTGTAGTAATGTGTGTAGTTTAGTACTGTAGTACTGTAGTAGTGTGTGTAGTTTAGTACTGTAGTACTGTAGTAGTGTGTGTAGTTTAGTACTGTAGTACTGTAGTAGTGTGTGTAGTTTAGTACTGTAGTACTGTAGTAGTGTGTGTAGTTTAGTACTGTAGTACTGTAGTAGTGTGTGTAGTGTAGTACTGTAGTACCGTAGTAAAGTGTGTGTAGTGTAGTACTGTAGTACTGTAGTAATGTGTGTAGTTTAGTACTGTAGTACTGTAGTAGTGTGTGTAGTGTAGTACTGTAGTACCGTAGTAAAGTGTGTGTCATTGTGCTATGTGTGTCTGTCTGCGGTATAAAGACATTTAATCCAGAGTATATATTTTTTTCTCAGCATTTCTTTGTCTGTGGTACTGTAGTACTGTATCACCACTCAATCCTCAGTGTCTACTATTGGGGTTACGTCCCAAAATGTCACCCTATTCCCTATGTAGTTCATTACTTTTGACTAGGACCAATAGGGCTCTGGCCAAAGGTAGTGCATTATATAGGGAATATGGTATTATCTGGGACACAGCCTCGATGCAACATAACCCTCTCCACTTCTCTCACTGTAGGCTTGATCGAAATGTTTTCAAGTGCAAATCAGTCGACCTGTGAACAGTGAGGAATGGAGGCTATACAGTTAGAATTCGCTCTTGTGTTTAAAAAAAAAAATGTAATAGTTTTTTTTGTTTGTTGCTAAAGACACTTGATATACAGTTCCACCAATTTACTTATTCAATACATCAAATTAAGAGGCTGTTATATATGTTACCTACAGTATATAATATACATTACCTACAGTGTTAAGATGAAGAAAGTGGCTAGTCTGGAATACAGTTCCACTCTGTAGAGGTGAACCACAGCCACAGCAGGTGTCTGACAGATACACAGACAGGGTCCTCAGTGCCCTGAGCTAACCTCTACCGTGAATTCCATTCTTCCCCTGTGATGCACAGGGGACAGCTCTTTGCCATCACGTCCGTTTCACCTGAGTGCCGTGTTGGCATCCGCCATTAGGACATTGGAGGGGGCCCAGGGGAAAAGCCAGTCCACCCACCCACCCACCCTCCCCCCCTCCCTCCCTCCCTCCCTCCCTCCCTCCCTCCCTCCCTCCCTCCCTCCCTCCCTCCCTCCCTCCCTCCCTCCCTCCCTCCCTCCCTCCCTCCCTCCCTCCCTCCCTCCCTCACCTCTTCCCCCCTCGCCCTCCATCCCTCCTCCCGCCCCCTCCCTCCCTCCATCCCTCCCTCCCTCCCTCCCTCATCTGAGCCCACCCACTGAGTGGTCCATCAGAGGCCCTGAGGTCTGGGATGTGTCGCCAGAGTGCCAGCCAGACACAATGAGAGGAGAGGAGAGGTGAGGCAGCTAGAGGTGACACCTGCCTGCCTGTCGGAACATTCCACGCTCTCTCTTCCTGCTCTCTGTTGTCATGGCAACCCCGACCCTGAGGGACAAACTCTAAAACACTTGGGGGGGGGGGGGGGGAAGCAAAAGCAAACCAGACTGCACTTGAATTGTGTTTTTTTTCATAGTTGTTTTTATGTCCTTTGTATGTCATAGAAGGACTACAAGACATATCTGTAATAACTATGTGTTTATTTTAAGATGGAGAGAGAAAGAACGAGAGAGAGAGAGAGAACGAGAGGGAGAGAGAGAGAGAAAGAACGAGAGAGAGAGAGAGAGAAAGAATGAGAGAGAGAGATAGAGGCAGAGAGAGAATGAGAGGGAGAGAGAGAGAGAGAGAGAGAGAGAGAGAGAGAGAGAAAGAAAGAAAGAAAGAAAGAAAGAAAGAATGAGAGAGAGAGAGAGAGAGAGAGAGAGAGAACGAGAGAGAGGGAGAGAGAGAGAGAGAGAGAGAGAGAAAGAGAGAGAGAGAGAACGAGAGAGAGAGAGAGAGAGAGAGAGAGAGAGAGAGAGAGAGAGAGAGAGAGAGAGAGAGAGAGAGAGACGGACCTACCAAACAACAGACTGACCGACCGACTGTCCTGCCTGGCCGGCTCAACATAACATACTGCACCTGTTAAATAATTGACTCCGTGTCACAACGAGCAGAAACAGCCCTTTACTTTCAGATTACCTGGTGACTTGTCACTGTAGCAGGTCACACACACACAGGTCAGGGGTCGTCCCGTTTCATATATTACACAGTACTGGTCCTGCCAGAGTGACCGATGAGGACCTGCCTGTCACTTTGCATATCTAGCAGGTCAGCCAAAAACCTCAGCCCCGACTGAATGGGTTTTAACTAAGGTCTCCTGCATGCAACAAGACTGTATTTGCACCCTGAGCTAGAGCCTAGGCATTAGAGTATGTAGCTGGACCATACACTAGACGTTGGCAAGTGTCAACTACTCTCAGCAGCATTCTGTTTTGGAAAACAATCCTGCCAATTCAGTTCCTTGTCACACGGGGGCAGTGTTGAGACAGTAAAACCATGAGAGGTGAATTGAGTAGAAGTTGAGGGGGCCGTGGCTTTTGGGTTGATTATCTTCTAAATGTAATCCATTACAGTTACTAGTTACCCGTCCAAAGTTGTAATCGGTAACATAGTTTATGGATTACCCAAACTCAGTAATGTAATCTGATTACTTTCATTTACTTTCAGATTACTTTCCCCTTGAAAGACATTAAAAAAAGGCTCCATCAAACACATTTGCTGTGTCATTATAGTGGACTCTTGACTTGTGACTCTTGACTTGTGACTCTTGACTCGTGACTTGTGACTCTTGACTTGTGACTCTTGACTTGTGACTCTTGACTCGTGACTCTTGACTCGTGATTCTTGACTTATGACTCTTGACTTGTGATTCTTGACTTGTGACTCAAAATTAAACTTGCACTTTTTTTCAATGCTGAATTTTCATCCCCCCCCACACACACACACAAACATTCTTTCTAAATTTAAAAGTAATTGTCCGTGTCTGAGTACAAAAAAAACCAAAATGTACCTTCACATCACATGTCGAATCTTGGCGTCTTCATTGCAGACCGGTCTTTGATTTACGGTCAGATTCTTAACAGCTTTAGCCTTCTTGACTTCTTGAGTGACATCACTGCTTAGAGTTCCAGACTAATTGAAATGACAAGGGGATAAGTGGATGTAGTGATGAAGGAAAGAGTGAAGGGAGGGAAGAAAGTGACAGCAGAGAGTGGTAGTATTGATTACTGCATGGGGAGACTAGTCACCTTGTCACCTGCATGACTTCACCATGATGACAAATATCTACCTCACCCCTCCGCTTTGGTCTGCCTCTGTTCTGGTCCACTCTGTTCTGATCCACTCTGCTCTGATCCACTCTGCTCTGGTCCACTCTGCTCTGATCCACTCTGCTCTGGTCCACTCTGTTCTGATCCACTCTGCTCTGGTCCACTCTGCTCTGGTCCACTCTGCTCTGGTCCACTCTGTTCTGATCCACTCTGCTCTGGTCCACTCTGCTCTGATCCACTCTGCTCTGATCCACTCTGCTCGGGTCCACTCTGCTCGGGTCCACTCTGCTCGGGTCCACTCTGCTCTGGTCTGGGTCCGGTTGCATACATAGACTCTGACGATATGTAATCAGGTTAGGTTGAGACGTTGTAAGATACGTTTGCGGTGGTGTTGCTAGCTAGCTTCCTGCAAATTCTTACACTGTCGTTTGTGCATCTATTCCTCTCTGATGTTTAAGTGCTCGGCTTAAGTTTGTTCTGGTCAATAGCCCTTCCTGTTAGCAGTGTATTTTATCTGATACCGCTGTACTGTTGTGTTAAATGTTAGTACTGTGTTCATAGTTTTCCATTGTATACATTGAATTCTCATCGTGGAAGTTTCCGGGTAGGCCTAGAAAGCATCTTGTTCTTGTTTGCCCACACATGCCCAGTAACTATGCCTCAGATGAGAGCTAGCCCTCGCAAATCCAAAAGAGAAGGCCATAAATCTGACCTGACTTTGGCTTTCTAATGGCTGGTTTCTATGTGTTTGGTATTTTATTAGGATTCCCATTAGCTGTTGTGAAAGCAGCAGCTACTCTTCCCAGGGTCCACACAAAACATGAAACATGACATAATACAGAACATTAAATAGACAAGAACAGCTCAAGGACAGAACTACATAAATGTCACACATAGCCTATATATCAGTACACACCAAATATCTAGGTCCAGATAGGGGAGAGGCATTTTTTAAACCAGGTTTGCTGTTCACTTGAGCGGAATGAGAAGAAAGAGAGATCCATGCAGTAAGGGCTCTATATAATATTGTACACATTCTTGAATTTGTTCTGGATTTGGGGACTGTGAAAAGACCCCTGGTGGCATGTCTGCTGGGGTAAGTGTGTGTGTCAGAGCTGTGTGTAAGTTGACTATGCAAACAATTTGGAATTTTCAACACATTAATGTTTCTTATAAAAATAAAAAAAATAATGCAGTCTTGCCAAAATAGACTGGGATGTATTTATATCAGCCTGTTTGATTACAATGAAGAGCAAGACGTGCCGTTCTGTTCTGGGCCAGCTGCAGTTTGTCTAGATCCTACTTTGCAGCACCTTACCATATGACAGGGCAATAATCAAGATAAGAAAAAACTAAAGTCTGCAGGACTTGCTTTCTGGAGTGTGGTGTCCAAAAAGCAGACCCTTTATCACAGACAGTCCTCTCCCCAATCTTTACAACCACTGAATTAATATGTGGGACCATGACAGTTAACAAAGAAATTTAGTCACATTATTCATGATCCGGTACAGTTGAGTTCTAGAACTTACGGAATGTTTTAGAGATGTTCAAGACTACCTTTTTACTGGCCACTCATTCTAAAACTGACTGCAACCCAAAACAGAGTTACAGTGATTTCATTAGCTGTGGTTGCTGACACATCATTGGTTAAAAATAGAAAACAGTAGAGGGCCTAGAAATCTGCCCTGCGGTACACCACACTATATCAGATCAAACTTTCCACATGCGCCCAACAAGTGTAAACTTTACCGTGAAATGCTTACTTACAAGCCCCAAACCAACAGTACAGTTTAAGAATAAAAAAATATAAGTAAGAGAAAATAAAAAGTAATTAAAAAAGTGACAAAATTAGAACAACAAGAACGAGGCTACATACAGGGAGCACCAGTACCAAGTCAGTGTGCAGGGGTACAGGCTAGTACAGGCTAATCTGTACATGTAGGTGGGGGCGAAGTGACTATGTATAGGTAAAAAAAAAACAGCGAGTAGTAGCAGTGTACAGGAGGGTGGGGGGAGGCTAGGTGAATGTATGTTGACCAGTGGTGATTTTTATGAATTGGTTCAGCAGTCTAATGGCTTGGGGCTTGGGGTTGAGGAGCCTTTTGGTCCTAGACTTGACGCTCCAGTACCGCTTGCTGTGCGGTAGCAGAGGAAACACTCTATAACTTGGGTGACTGGAGCCTCTGGCAATTTTATGGGCTTTCCTCTGACACTGCCAATTATATAGGTCCTGGATGGCAGGAAGCTTGGCCCCTGACCTTACGGTCAGATGCAGAGCAGTTGTCATACCAGGCGATGATGCAACCGATCAGGATGCTCTCGATGGTGCAGCTGTAGAACCTTTTGAGGATCTGGGGGCCCATGCCAAATTTTTTCAGTCTCCTTAAGGGGAAAAGGTTTTGTCGTGCCCTCTTGAGATTTGTCTTGGTATGATTGGACCATGATCGTTTGTTGGTGATGTGGACACCAAGGAACGCCCCGCTCCACTACAGCCCTTCGGTGTTAATGGGGGCTTGTTTGGCCCGCCTTTTCCTGTAGTCCACAGCACATTTGTCTTGCTCAAATTGAGGGATAGTTTGTTGTCTTGTCCTGGCACCACACTGCCAGTTCTCTGACCTCCTCCCTATAGGCTGTCTTATCGTTTTCGGTGATCAGGCCTACCACTGTTGTGTCGTCAGCAAACTTAATGATGGTGTTGGAGTCGTGTTTGGCCACATAGTCGTGGGTGAACAGGGAATACAGAAGGGGACTAAGTATACACCCTGAGGAGCCTCAGTGTTAAGGATCAGCGCGGCAGACGTGTTGTTGCCTACTCTTACCACCTGGGGGCGGCCCGTCAGGAAGTCCAGGATCCAGTTGCAGATGGAGATGTTTAGTCCCAGAGTCCTTAGCTTAGTGATGCGCTTCGTGGGCACTATGGTGTTGAATGCTGAGCTTTAGTTGATGAACGACATTCTCACATGGGTGTTCCTTCTGTCCAGGTGAGAAAGGGTGGTGTGGAGTGCGATTGAGATTGCGTCATCTGTGGATCTGTTGGGGCGGTATGTGAATTGGAGTGGGTCAAGGGTTTTAAAGCACTTCATGGCTACCAACGTTAGTGCCATGTGGCGGTAATAATTTAGCCAGGTTACCTTCGCTTACTTTGGCACAGGGACTATGGCAGTCTGCTTTTAGGTATTACAGACTCAGTCAGGGAGAGGTTGAAAATGTCAGTGAAGACACTTGACAGTTGGTCCACGAATGCTTTGAGGACACATCCTGGTAGTCCGTCTGGCCCAGCAGCTTTGTGAATATTGACCTGTTTAAAGGTTTTGTTCACATCGGCTACCGAGAGCGTTTTCACACAGTCATCCAGAACAGCTGCTGCTCTTGTGCGTGCTTCAGTGTTGCTTGCCTCGAAGCGAGCATAAAAGTGGTTTATATGTTTAACATTAGAGAAGTTTTCATTAAAGAAAACCTTCTGTGTTCTATTAGGTAGCCCTGTATCCACGATATGGCAGAGGTTGAAAAACTTCTTGATTGTTTTATGTAATATACCCGGTAAAACAATACTATTTTGAATGGTAAACGTAATAACTTCTTCAGATATATAATAATAAATTATTACATTAAGCAGTGGTTATTACATTAACTGGTGAGTAAACAACTTTTATAATATAATAATGTAATACTTTCAACCAATAATGTAATAACCCACTGCCAATCACAGCACAAACAAACTAATGCACATCATACAGGAGTACTCATACATAGAGACACCCACAAGCACATTTAAATGTACACACATGTACAGTCATACAAACACACTTTATTTGATTATTATTATTAATCAAGTTATTATTATCTTGTGGTTATTACATTACTATGTCGCCAGGGTAGCCTCGTGGTTAGAGCGTTGGACAAGTAACCGGATGGTTGCAAGGTCAAACCCCAGAGCAGACAAGGTACAAATCTGTCGTTCTGCCCCTGAACAGGCAGTTAACCCACTGTTCCTTGGCCGTCATTGTAAATAAGAATTTGTTCTTAACTGACTTGCCTAGTTAAATTAATAAAAATGTCAGTAGCAACTTTTTTGATGAATAACAACAACTTCAACCGTATTAAAGCAAATCAATGTCTTTATGTGTTATTTCCCTTGTCTTTATTGGAATAGTCCCAAAAGTACAAAACCCATCAATCTGGCACTCCAGGCAGGTTCAAGCAAATGCTCAAAGTAATTCAACGATTACAAATCTGCATTGGGCACAAAGGGCAATTGTTGTCAATTTAACATGTTGAGTAACCTTGCCTTGAAACACGAAGACTGGCATTAGTTCCACAAGCAGTCACCTTCAGCTCAGCAGAGATGATTAAAAGTATTGTGCCGCGCAGAACTAACCCCAGTCAGTAACACCAGCAACCATCCAGCTCCATCCAACCAGATAGTTCTACTATACAAATCACTGTAATGAAAACAGGCCATTTTTTGTTTTGAAGATTCCATTTAATGTGGAGAATGATAGAGGCCTCGAAGTGAGAAAAAAATTCAGTTTTAGCACGGGCAGAACCATTGAGGACCATTCAACTGGGTGGGGTTCCTATGGGTTGCAGCCTCATAGGAACTGCCCATGCTGTCACAGACACTATAATGGCACAGATATAAAGATGAGTCTTCTATCTATCTCTATGCGTATAAAGGTTATGATCAATGATACTGGAACAATCGCGATGCGTTTATAAATGATTTCACAGAGGTGTTACTAATAGACATGGGAAGTAGGGTGCAGCACTCCCTGAAAAAAAATCTGAATTTAAATTGAAATATATATTTTACCCAAAGTAGTACAATGGCCCTTACTAGTCTTAGCAGACTGATATAGCCATTTGTATTCAGCATCTCAGCTTTGGCAAAAAGAAAAGTTGTTTTATTTTTAACAGTATCAATAGTTGTAATCGTAAGCGTTGTAACGGAATCCAGACAGAACAAAACCCTGTCCTCAAACAATTATATCAAAAGGTCTAAAGTTATGGGCAAAGACACAAACTATACACATCAAATGTAATATGATGTGGGTTCGATTCCAATGGGGGGACCAGTATGAAAATGCACGCACTCACTACTGCTCTGGATAAGAGTGTCTGCTAACTGACTCACTACTGTAAATCGCTCTGGATAAGAGTATCTGCTAACTGACTCACTACTGTAAATTGCTCTGGATAAGAGTATCTGCTAACTGACTCACTACTGTAAATTGCTCTGGACAAGAGTATCTGCTAACTGACTCACTACTGTAAGTTGCTCTGGATAAGAGTATTAATAGACCATTTGTAGAAATAAGTTTATTTCAAGAAACTGAAAAACATATCAAGAAAGTGCTATTATAAGTATTAACAGATTATCAGGTTGTTATTATCAGACTCCAGTTCTCCAGTTACAGATGCTGATAAAACATTAAAATACATTTAATTACATTTTTTTCACAAAAGTAGTGCACTTGGCCTTGACTAGTCCTGGGGCTTGACTAGTCCTGGGGCTTGACTAGTCCTGGGGCTTGACTAGTCCTGGGCGTTGACTAGTCCTGGGGCTTGACTAGTCCTGGGGCTTGATAAAACCTGGGCCATGACATTTAATTACAGTCCTGGTTTTGACCAGTCCTGGGGCTTGACTAGTCCTGGGGCTTGACCAGTCCTGGGCCTTGACTAGTCCTGGGGCTTGACTAGTCCTGGGCCTTGACTAGTCCTGGGGCTTGACTAGTCCTGGGGCTTGACTAGTCCTTGGGCTTGACCAGTCCTGGGCCTTGACCAGTCCTGGGGCTTGACTAGTCCTGGGCCATGACTAGTCCTGGGGCTTGACCAGTCCTGGGCCTTGACTAGTCCTGGGGCTTGACTAGTCCTGGGGCTTGACTAGTCCTGGGCAATGACTAGTCCTGGGGCTTGACTAGTCCTGGGGCTTGACTAGTCCTGGGGCTTGACCAGTCCTGGGCCTTGACTAGTCCTGGGGCTTGACTAGTCCTGGGCCTTGACTAGTCCTGGGGCTTGACTAGTCCTGGGCAATGACTAGTCCTGGGGATGGACTAGTCCTGGGGCTTGTACCACCTTTGGGAGGGTGGTACATAGTGATAATAAAAGCATTAGTGAACCAGTAATTATAACAAATACAAATACACAGATCGGCAGAATAAACCTGATAAATAAAATCTAGTTATTATGATGACATGTAGGACATTTGAGAAATGTTTGATGCATTTAGTTACTTCCTATTGTACGGTAAATAATACAAAAATAGATGCTTGGGGTGTGACAAATAGACATCTGGATAAATTGTAACTGAATGTAGGAAAATATACATATACATAAGCATTCGAAATATATCCTACAAAAAAAGGTCTGAATGAGAAATCATAATTTAGACGTCGACATCCATCAATCCAAAACATCTCTCATTGTGAGAGCCTTTTAGGGAGGTTACTGCATCTAATAGATGTGATCTGTTCCAGGCCCACAAAGAACAAAGAGGACGGTGGGCCATGTTTGGCTTCTTAGCAGTAGTGTTTTGCCAAGGCATATTCAATATTGCCAGTGCGGATCTCTGTTTAATGTTCAGATACTTTTAGAGGAAGCAGCCTGCAAAAAATGAGGTGAGCGGCGAGAGTGAAATCTGTGTGAGTGCCCGTAGTGACATGGACTGTCGGACTACCCCCCCCCCAATCTAGTGCTTCCAAAACTTAATGTAAGTAAAAAAAAAGGGGTTTGTCTTCATTTTGAACACTAATGGCCTCCTAATCTCCAACGACAATTTGGGGCTACTGTTTTGCCAATTGCTGTGCCTTTTGGTTTATAGGTAGACTTTATCATCATACATGAAAAAGTGATTTGTAAATACCATGTTCAAGAGCTACAATAGAAAATCATTGGGGGATTCAGAGTTGTCTCGTGACTTTAAGAATTTGGCAACCGATTGTAGGCCTTCAGTTTTGGGAATGCAGGTGTACAGACTGGACACGTCTAGCGTAACGAGTAGTACATCTGAATCAAGTTGACAGTCATTTAAGCAGTTGTGTGTTTTAAAAACCATATATTTCAGGAAAGAAATCAATACATATGCCGAAAGGGGCTCTGTAACTGATCCTTAGCCAATCATAATAAGTACGGATGGAGGCTGAGTAGGGTTCCCGCGCACTCAGAATAACTGACTGGGGTGACTGAATAGGTAACCTTTTTAGGAAATTGTGTTCACACTTAATGATCCAGTTTTGGTCAGACGCATGTTGTAACAAGCTATTGATTTCTGATTTTATAGAGGCAATTGGGCCACTTTGCAAAAGTCCAAAGGAACAAGACAGAGTCAGATGTTTTTCAATTTCAGAATGGAAATAGCTCACATCCATTGCAACTATTGACCCCCCCACATTTCCCCGCAGGTTTTAGGACAATGTCTTAATTTTCCTGGAGTTCTGTTAGTGCTTGTCTTTTGGCTGGAGGAAGATCGTGATATTGGGGTCCCTGGTCATTTTTGAAAATAGTTTCCAAGTTCTTTTCAATCAGTCTGCCAAACTTGGTGACAACTGAGCTTTTATGAGTGGGGACAAACAATGAGGGTTTTGAAAAAGAGCGAAGGGGTGGGAAGGGGCCGCTGGATTGGGTGAGGGGGAGTGACCGCAGGATTGGGCGAGGGGGAGTAACCGCTGGATTGGGCGAGGGGGAGTGACTGCTGGATTGGGTGAGGGGGAGTGACCGCTGGATTGGGCGAGGGGGGGTGACCGCTGGATTGGGCGAGGGGGAGTGACCGCTGGATTGGGTGAGGGGGAGTGACCGCTGGATTGGGTGAGGGGGAGTGACCGCTGGATTGGGCGAGGGGGAGTGGCCCTTGGATTGGGCGAGGGGGAGTGACCGCTGGATTAGGCGAGGGGGGCAGGGAGGACCTGCTGAAAGCAGTAGGGGATAGCTCCTGAAAAGTGATGTAGGTGTAAGCACCCTGCTCTAATACTTACGCTTAAGCATAGCAGGGTAAGACAGTCTTGTGGCCTGGAGGAGACCTAGGTTAGACACCAATCTGTCCCATTGGAGTTGTGGCCTGGATAGGTATCAGGAAGGAGGTGAAATGGGTGCTGGAGTGTAACCAGGGTGACTCTGTAAATGCAGTTTTTTTTTTTTTTTTTTTTTACCCCATTTTCTTCCCCATTTCGTGGTATCCAATTGGTAGTTACAGTCTTGTCTCATCGCTGCAACTCCCATATGGACTCGGGAGAGGCGAAGGTCGAGAGCCAAGCGTCCTCCGAAACACAACCCAACCAAGCCGCACTGCTTCCTGACACATTGCCCACTTAACCCGGAAGCCAGCCGCCCCAATATGTCAGAGGAAACACTGTGCACTGCACCAGGCCCGCCACAGGAGTAGCTAGTGTGCGATGGGACAAGGACATCCCTGTCGGCCAAACCCTCCCCTAACCCGGACGATGCTGGGCCAATTGTGCGCTGCCCCATGGGTCTCCCAGTCTCCCGGTTACGGCTGGCTGCAACAAGAGCCTGGACTTCAACCCAGAAACTCTAGTGGCAGAGCTAGCACTGTGACAGTGCCTTAGACCACCGCACCACTTAGGAGGCCCTCTGTCAACTATGTTTGAGGATATATTTGAGGCTATATATTTGTTTGTAGTATGGAGTAAAACAATCTTATACTTTATGAAGGGATAAGACCAAGCACTGTGGGCATATGAAGCATTAATTAACTACTGTAAACATGTTATATTGTTCAATAACATTCAGAATCAGAATATTCTTTATTCCCAAAGGTCGTTTACATATACCTTGAATTAGACTTGGTGAAATGGTGAATACAGACAATAAACATTTAATATAAAGACAGAATATATCGACAAAGAATTTAGGATTCCACTATAAACAACAACAAAAAACACAATACATGCTTATACATACATGCATTCATTGAGATGAACTGCAGCAACCTTTGGTGACATTCCCAGTAGTGTCCGTTCTGAGAACATTCTAAGAACGTTGCATTGTGGTCCCAAGGGAAGTTCTCTGGTGGGCCTTTGTCTAATTTCCTGTAAATTTCCTGGATGTCACAGAGGACCATGTCAGGACTTGTTTTTAGAACATCAGGACTTTGTGAATTTTGTCAACAATAACAAAACAAACAAAAACACTTGTCAACAACCTATTTTCCCTGACTAAAACTATGATGATAATGAGATGACGATGTCCTGGGAAAAAAACGATAACTATTAGAAACGACTTTTCATTTTAGTCGACTGAAATGTGAGGAGACAAAAAATCCATGTGAGACTAACAGACATTTGACATCCTTTTCATCGGCTTCATCCCATCGTTAGTGTGCTTGCAGAATATTTCATCCAATCCTGTCACCGGCAGAATGGACATCTTTCAGCTGCACGATCTGATTGAGCTGATCTGCCCGTCGTCCCCAGACGGTCACATCAGTCACTCATCAATCCTTTGAACTGATGTGAAGCCACTTGTGATTGGTAGTGGGTGGCATGTGCATCAAATTAAGCTAAGTAGTACATAATATCATTTATTTTACTATATTATTACATGATTGGTTTGTGAAGTTGTTACTCAACGGTTAATGTAATAACCACCGGTTAAACGTAATAAAATATTACATTTAGTGGTAAACGTTTACCGTTCAAAATGTTATCACGTTTACAGACAAATTATTACATTTAACAGTTTCATTACTTAACATCTAAATGTTATTACAAATCAAAAAGTTATTACATTTACCTGTGTTATTACATGTAGTGTTGTTACATGCCCTTCTCTATAAGCATGCTAAAAGTGTGTTAATTTCTTTTTTTTTTAAGTAATAGCATTATATCTGGTCAAACACAACTTTTTAACCCTCCTCATTCCACTTTTGAGTGAAAATACTAGTTAAACTCTCTTTTTCTCCATGAAATGAAAACTTCTTGGTGACAGGAGGCAGTATTTTCACGTCCGGATGAAATGCCCAAAGTCAACTACTCATCCCCAGAAGATAAGATATGCATATCATTCGTATATTTGGATTGAAAACACTCTGAAGTTTCTAAAACTGTTTGAATCATGTCTGTGAGTACAACAGAACTTATGTAGCAGGTGAAACCCAGAGGAAAAAACATTTAGAGTTATTTTGTTTTGAGGTCACTCTCTTTTCAATGAGTTTTCATTGGGAATCCAGATTTCTAAGGGACCTTCTTGCAGTTCCTACCGCTTCCACTGGATGTCACCAGTCTTTAGAAATGGGTTCAAAACCAGGGTCACTTTAAGTGTACCGTTTGTTAGAGGCGCATGACCAAAAAGGTAGCATCAGTTTGTTTTCTTCCTGTATTGAACACAGATCATCCCTTCTTAAATTTCATAGATGATTTACTTTACCTAAAGTTGTATTTTCAAAAGTAGTTTGAAATGTTTTGGCAAAGTTTACAGGTAACTTTTGAGATATTTTGTAGTCACTTTGCGCAAGTTGGAACCGGTGTTTTTCTCGATAAAACGCGCCAAATAAATTGACATTTTGGATATATATCGACGGAATTAATTGAACAAAATGACCACTTGTGATGTTTATGGGACATATTGGAGTGCCAACAGAAGAAGCTCGTCAAAGGTAAGGCATGATTTATATTTTTAGTTCTGAGTTTTGTGTGGTGCCTGCAGGGTTGAAATATGCTTCTCTCTCTTTGTTTACAGAGGTGCTATCCTCAGATAATAGCATCATTTGCTTTAGCCGAAAAGCCTTTTTGAAATATGACATGTTGGCTGGATTTACAACACGTGTATCTTTAATTTGGTATATTACATGTGTGATTTCATGAAAGTTAGATTTTTATAGTAATATATTTGAATTTGGCGCTCTGCATTTTCTCTGGCTTCTGGCCAGGTGGGACACTACCGTTCCACATATCCCAGATGTATGAAATTACCTTTTCTCATTTAGGGTCAAGAACCTAACATCAAAATGTGGTCTCGCTGATGTGTTGTGGAATGTCTGTGTAGATTTTGTATACAAACATGATGTTGTGGGTCATTTTTACCTGGAGGATTTCATGTATATAGTCTCATGACGTTGGCCTGTGGGTAAGGTTTATGACCTCTCCCATAAATACCTTTCTCCCTTCCCTCTCTCTCTGACTCTACTGAAGGACTCTTGAATAGCCTTTGTTAAACATAGAGAGTCTGGGAACATCAAACAAGTGGGGGGAAAGGAACCATATTTCGGTAATAGAACCAGTAGAAAATTTGCGTTACTTACTGAATATGATGTCAGTTCGGTGGTCATCTGAGACATTATGACTGATGACAGGACGACATAAACTGTATCTGGGAAAGTCTACACATTCTAGTTATCAGATTCACATGGAATTGTTGTGCAATTTAAATGTTTGACTATGAAACTATTTGTGAAAAGATGAAATGTACTTTCAGCTTCCAAATGAGAGAATTTGGTTTTCATAAGGTTAGAGCTCTGCTCAATCAGTGGCCCGTCCCTTTGAAGAGACATGGGTTATAAACTATGAAACACACCCTTCTCTCGCTCCACTATATAAGCCCTTGACGAAAATATAACCTTCTGTTCCGAGGAAGTGAGGACGACGGTCCATACATTAAACGGATTAACATGTCAACTACATGACTAAGCCAACATCAGCGTGAGCTTTGGTTGTGAATGGTATGAACTTTGAACTCTTATTCACTAAAGAAGTGAGACATCCTAGCCCTTTGAGTTAGCAACAGCAGCTGTAAACGTGGGCTAGGAAAGGACGGACAACCTATCCCGTCTAACACACAACAACGTTACTACAAAGTAACCAGTTTACCACCAGAGACACCCTTCAAAGGACTAGGAAGATCTCTGTTGGCCAACACGGCCAGCATCTACGACCAACCTACCGAAGCGCAGCTCAGAGTAAATATTTATTGCATTTCCCTTTTCCAAATGGACGGTAATTTTAGAATGCATACGATAGCAGAGCTTCTCCCTTTGTTCCTCATCTTCCCACTCTGTCACTCAAACCCAACCCCCTTCTCTTTGTGTAGCCAGCCGTCATGTCGGCTCCGTCCACCAGGGACGTTTTCTGTATGATAACATAATTTGCATTCTGTGTATATGTAATTCTGTGTTATTATTTAGGTATTTAGTAAATAAATAATTAAACCCAATTTTGCATTGCTGATTCAACTTGTTAGCCAGGGTTCGTGAAGATAACCAAGAATTTACAACTTTCAGATGAGGCTGAAATAAGGTGACGATTAATATTGACTGCTATTGATGTAAAATAGTACTAGGTCTTTAAGAGTTTAAGATAACAGCTCTATAAACACTCTTTCGTGGTGCCCCGACTTTCTAGTTAATTGCATTTACGTGATTAGCTAAATCAGGTAATATTAATTACAGAGAAAGGATTTTATAAAATAGCATGTCATATCACTTAATCCGGCATGGCCAAAGACACGACAATAGATATTTGCACAGGTCCAATTTAAGCGTCTTTAAGTGTCTTTGATGTATTTTGTTTTGACTGGTTCTGGTTGCATTTTTATAACTATATTCGGGTGAAAAGGAGCAAGCTTCTCTTTCTCAGTGCGAGAGCAGCAGATCTCTGACACAGACACTCAAAAATGAGTTCCAAAAGATTTTCAGTCAATAAAGCCTCATCACATATTCTGGACTGTGACAGTGAAATAGAAGAAGAGGTTTCAGAGATAGAGGACAATGCTGTTGATGCGAACCCTAGCCCTTTTCTTTGGTGAATAGAATTCAGAGGAGTCGACCTTACCAGAAAACATGCAACCATTATCCAGAGAAGAGAGGACATGGAAGTCTAACGATGGTAATATAGACTGTTCACTGTCACCACAACAACGTCAAGGGAGACTGTCAGCTTCCAATGTTATCAAAATGGTTACAGGACTTACAGGATTTGCTCTGCACCACCTCGACAAGACAGTAAAACCAGCACCACTTGTGTAGAATGCAATAAATACATCTGCAGAAAGCACAAAAGTACATTGTGTTCAACATGTGGAGAGAAAGACAGATGGGATCATTTTGACCAATAGGGTCAAATCACACCTACTGTAAGTGTTACTGGGAAATACAAGAAAAATGCCTACTTGGGGAAACAGAAAATGCTTGATTGTGAGAAGGAAATATGTTTAACAAATAGTTTTTAAATATAATATTTTTGAAATCAAATGTTCTTGTATTTCTTCAAAAATAAAGTTTAGTCTGTTTTTACTTGGTTCTTTGACTGTCTTGAGTGTTTAAACTGTGCGGGTCAATCTGACCACAATGGACATTAGGGTGCTTTACCATTCTTGGGTAGCGGAATGACTTTGGCTTCCCTCCAGGTCTAAGGACAAACATTTTATTTAAAATATTTGACAAATTGGAGTGGCGATATAGTCCCCATTCTCATTAACCTGTCTGGCCCACCCGGGACGCAACCGCACCCCCTGCCAACAATAAATGCAAATGCGCTACGCCAAATGCTAATAGCACTCGTTAAAACTCAAACGTTCATTAAAATTCACATGCAGGGTACTCAATTCAAGCTACACTCATTGTGAATCTAGCCAACGAGTCAGATTTGTAAAATGCTTTTCAGCAAAAGCATGAGTAGCTATTATCTGATAGCAGGCAACACGCCGAAATACCAGAAGGGGACGTAAACAAAGGAATTAGCGTAGCCGGCGCTACACAAAACGCAGAAATAAAATATAAAACATTCATTACTTTTGACAAGATTCTTTGTTGGCACTCCTATATGTCCCATAAACATTACAATTGGGTCTTTTTTTCGATTAAATCGGTCCTTGTGTACCCAAAATATCCATTTTTGAAGACCATCAGATCCAGGAAAAACACTTTTTTTAAATGCAACGTTATTTTTTAAAATTAAAATAGTTGCCTATAAACTTTGACAAAACACTTCAAACTACCTCTGTAATCCAACTTTAGGCATTACTAAACGTTAATAAACGATCAAATTGATCACGGAGCGATTTGTATTCAATAGGTACAAGTTTGGGAAACGTAGTCAACTTTTCCGGTTCCATTGTTTACAGCTGTGGACTTGACAACCGTATGTGGCTATTACTCAGATGACCAACGATTTAGTTGAATCGAAATCACAACACTGGCGACATGGTGTGGAAGCTATAGGATCTGTATTCTCAGCCTTAAGTATTTTTCCTTCCAATAGACAATACATGGACTGGCGGATTGATTCTTTTCTCCGTCGATTTAGTGACCAGGTTTTCTGGCGATTTTGACCACGGAACTCGTTCTGTTATAGTCACAGACACCATTGAACCAGTTCTAGAAACTTCAGAGTGTTTTCTATGCACACATACTAATCATATGCATATACTATATTCCTGGCATGAGTAGCAGGACGTTGAAATGTTGCGCGATTTTTAACCGAATGTTGAAAAAAGTAGCCCGATCTCTAAGAGGTTTTAATTAATGATGGACAGCAATACAAAATGACAATATTTTTCATTAGTTTGTCATTTTTAAGGTATGTGATGCATGAATATGATGGCTCACAGCTTGTTGTTGGCAGTTCCTGACGACGCTTGACTACTTTGCCAATTAAATAGTTATTAAAGTAATTAGCAACATCAAAAGCTTTTGTGATAAATGAGCCATCTGATTCAATGTAAGATGGAATTAAATTAGTTTTTCTGCCCATAATTGTAGGTGATAGCCTATTGGCTACAATCGGTCATGTCCAGACCTATAGTGACAGGGAGGGAGGAGCCGGGAAATCTAGCCAATCTTTAATGAGACTTTTAATTACATACTGTATAATGTATATAGGCTAACTGCCAGTCATGTTTGTTGAAAATAATGTAGGATCATTTATATTAACGTCTGATTCTGGGGTTCCCAAGTGGCTTAGCGGTCTAAGGCACTGAATCTCAGTGCAGTGCAAGGGGCATTACTACAGTCCCTGGTTTGAATCCAGGCTGTATCCCTGTAACATCACCAACTTTGCAGTTGACATTTTGAAACGATTTAACCACAAATGTAATTGTTTAAAACCTGGATGTTTTCTTGTCATTTTTTTGAGACATGTCTTACCGTGTTTTGCCCATTTGAATGTTCTGCCCATTTGAATGTTCTGCCCATTTGAATATTAAGGGGATTATTTTGTAGACACTCTCTCATATGCCATTGAAACCAGTATTTCTCTCATGTTCTCTACTTTCTTTTCGTTGTCCAGCAGCCAAAGACACAATCCTACTCATATTAATAACCCATGTAGTCATATTAACAACCCATATCAACAACCCATCTAGTCAAATTAACAACCCATATCAACAACCCATATCAACAACCCATATTAACAACCCATCTAGTCATATTAACAACCCATCTAGTCATATTAACAACCCATATCAACAACAACCCATATTAACAACCCATCTAGTCATATTAACAACCCATCTAGTCATATTAACAACAACCCATCTAACCCATCTAGTCATATTAACAACAACCGATATTAACAACCCATCTGACCCATATCAACAACAAACCACATTAACAACCCATCTAGTCATATTAACAACCCATCTAGTCATATTAACAACCCATCTAGTCATATTAACAACAACCCATATTAACAACCCATCTAACCCATCTAGTCATATTAACAACAACCCATATTAACAACCCATCTAGTCATATTAACAACAAACCATATCAACAACCCATCTGACCCATATCAACAACAACCCACATTAACAACCCATCTAGTCATATTAACAACCCATCTAGTCATATTAACAATAACCGATATTAACAACCCATCTAACCCATCTAGTCATATTAACAACAAACCATATTAACAACCCATCTAGTCATATTAACAACAACCCATATTAACAACCCATCTAGTCATATTAACAACAACCCATCTAACCCATCTAGTCATATTAACAACAACCGATATTAACAACCCATCTGACCCATATCAACAACAAACCACATTAACAACCCATCTAGTCATATTAACAACCCATCTAGTCATATTAACAACCCATCTAGTCATATTAACAACAACCGATATTAACAACCCATCTAGTCATATTAACAACAACCCATATTAACAACCCATCTGACCCATATCAACAACAACCCACATTAACAACCCATCTAGTCATATTAACAACCCATCTAGTCATATTAACAACCCATATAACCCATCTAGTCATATTAACAACAACCCACATTAACAACCCATCTAGTCATATTAACAACAACCCATATTAACAACACATCTAACCCATATCAACAACAAAACATATTAACAACCCATCTAGTCACGCCCAGTCATATTAACCACCACATATTAACAACCCATCTAGTCACATGTAGTCATATTAACAACCCATATTACCAACCCATATTAACAACCCATGCTAGTATTTGCATCTTTAGATCTTCCCTCATTCTACACTTCTAAATGATATTTTAATCTCTGTCATATGAAACCGTTTGCATTTGCAGCACGCTTTGGAGAACTGCTAACAACATTATGGAACATTCATGCTTCTAACCTACTGCCGTGTACACATTGCTGCACTTATAATGTGATGAAATAACCTAATGGTTCATCAACATTTTTTAATAAGCTAAGTGTTCGTATCTGTTTGCATCAGCCTCATTTCTTTTAAAAGTTTATGTTGACATAGTTTTTAGTGATTTTATTAATTTGGGATCTTTCGTCTCAAAACTATCCCAGAGTCTGTTTTGGAATATTTATTTCACTCACAGAACAAGTTTTGTACTATGTCGGGGGTAGTAGATTGACATAGAGCTAGTGCTTTTGGTGTTCGTCACTCATCTTGTTGGCTGACTGAAAGTAAATGTGAACAGTTCTAACATTTTCGATATACGCCACTGAAATTCAAGGACACGGACTGTTGCATTACCGATGTGTCCGTTTTCACTTGTAGTCTACTTCAGAGCTGCACTTCCTGTGAGAAGGACCCTGATCATGTGACCCATTGGCTAATAAGTGTTGAGATATCTGAGAGAGCCATGTGAGTGAGAGGTGCTTCTGTGCAGAGCGATTGGCAGCAGGTAGAATTGTAATCATTATATTCAGCCAATGGCCACTGGCCCCAAGGCAGGGATTTGTTGAGGATAGGGGGCAGTATTTTCACTTTGGATGAATTGCGTGCCCATAGTGAACTGCATCCTACTCTGTCCTAGATTGCTAATATATGTATATTATTATTACTATTGGATAGAAAACACTCTGAAGTTTCTAAAACTGTTTGAATTATGTCTCTGAGTATAACAGAACTCATAGGGTAGGCAATATTCCAAACAGGAAGTGGAATTCTGAATACATGTCTAATTTCAAGTCATCGCCTATCCAGTTCCAAATAAGATATGGATCTGGTAGCACATCCTATGCCTTCCACTAGATGTCCTCATTCAGTAGAAAGTGTAATGGAGCATTTGCTGTGAACTTTGACCTAATGGGAGGGAAAATAGTCAGTGTCCTGACAGAATGCCATTTTGCTGTGACGCATTTCTCTATGGGTGCTACGGCTGTTCCATTTGGCCCCAGATGAAAACGTATGATCCGGTTGGAACGTTATTGGATATATATGAAAATAACATCCTGAAGATTGATTCTCTACTTAGTTTGACCAGTTTATTCGACCTGGAATATATCTTTTGGAAGTTTTCGTGCGAGTTGTCTTGGACCAGCGTCAGCTTTTGGGGCACGTGAGCTGAAAGTGGTAGCAAATGCAGCTAATTGGACACTAGTATTGGACATTATGGAACATAACAACAATTTATTGTGGAACTAGGACTCCTTGCACTGCATTCTGATGAAAGATCATCAAAGGTAAGGGAATATTTATGATGTAATTTCATATTTCTGTTGACTCCAACATGGCAGAGAAATACTTTTACGTCTGAGCGCCGTCTCAGATTATTGTAATGTTAGGCTTTTTCCGTAACGTTTAAAAGAAATCTGACACTGCGGTTGCATTAAGAACCAGTGTATCTTTAATTATATGTAGAACATGTATCTTTAGTCGAAGTTTATGATGAGTATTTCTGTTATCTGGCGTTGCTTTCTATAATTCCTCCGGATATTTTGGAGGCATTTCTGAACATGGCGTCAATGTAAACCAAGATTTGTGGATACAAATATGCATATTATCGAACAAAACATAAATGTACTGTATAACATGTCATATGAGTGTCATCTGATGAAGATTTTCAAAAGGTTAGTGATTCATTTCATCTCTAATCCTGCTTTTGTGACTCTATCTTTGGCCGGAAAAAATGGATGCGTTTTTCCTTTGATTTGGTGGTGGTCTAACATAAATATATGTTGTGTTTTCCCTGTAAAACATTTTAAAAATCGGACATGATGGGTAGACGAACAAGATGTTCATCTTTCATTTGAGGTATTGGACTTGTTAATGTGTGAAAGTTAAATATTTCAAAAGAATATTTTTGAATTCCCTGCGCCACCTTTTCAGCTGAATAGGGGGGGTGGCGTTCCCCTCAGGGATCGCCTTGCCATAACAGGTTTTAAGGAGGCATTATGGCCACCGATGCCGGCGTGAAAAGTTTGAGGCCTGGAGAGGAGATGAAAATAAAACTAGTCAGTTATAGAATATGATGTTGTAGGACATCTGAGCTGACTGAAAACCGGACATTCAACTCGCTCACAGTTGATATAGTTTCCACGGTAAGTCTTTATGTTAGGTGATGAAACTTTGAAACTAAGTTGCAAACTACTTTTGTAACAGGGTGTGTCTTACGAAACACATTCCCACCCTGGGTCGTTATTATTATTATTACTAATCATTTGTATTATTATTTAATTATTCTTATTATTAATTATTCTATTCTTATTATTTAGTATTATTAATTATTATTGTACATTATTAATAATATTATTATTATTTATTATTCTTATTATTAATTATTATATTCTTATTATTTAGTATTATTAATTATTATTGTTCATTATTAATAATATTATTATTATTTATTATTCTTATTATTAACCCTGGTTGTTATCTAGCTGATTTGACAGACAAATAGCCTCCTGAGACCCAGCAATTCATGTTTGTCTCCAGTGGATGTCAGTTCTTTGGTCTGTATCTCTGAGGCCATACAAGCCCCTGTATTATGTCCTCTTGTTTTACGCTCGTTGACGGAAGAATTAGACCAAGGTGCTTCGTGGTAAGCGTACATCTTACTTTATTTGATGAACACCAAAAAAACAACAAACGATAAACAAAACTTAACGCTCTGCTTAACGCTCTTAACGCTCTACAGTAACTATACAAATCAAGATCCCACAAACTCAGGTGGAAAAAGGCTGCCTAAGTATGATCCCCAATCAGAGACAGCGATAGACAGCTGCCTCTGATTGGGAACCATACCCGGCCAACAAAGAAATAGAACACATAGATTGCCCACCCACCCTAGTCACACCCTGACCTAAACAAAATAGAGAATAAAAAGGATCTCTAAGGTCGGGGCGTGCCATCTTGTCCCTTTTGAGAGGACATTCTGGGCTTTTCAATGACATCACATGTGTTGGACCATGAAAACTTGATCTAAATGGTTCTTAAAAAAAATGTCTGCCATAAAAAAATGTGCACATTTGATGGAAAATTTAGTGTGTGTAATTATTATAATTTTGTCTCTAGTAAGGAATATCTCAGGAATAGTTGTCAGGACTGTGTAATTATTTTTCACATTAAGTAGGAGCTTGTCAAGAAATGTCCTCTGTATTGGACACCCTTATGCCACAACTATGATTTAATCCTTCTGTACCCACTGACTGTACCCATTGACTGTACCCATTGACTGTTATCTAAATTGTTTCATATTTAAGTCATAATGACCACTACAGAGGTCAATTTTACACTTATAATCAAATTTAAATAACAATATTATTGTAACTTTTTTTTTGTTAACATACAGGTGGATTGTATTTATATATTAGTCATTTAAACACATTAATGAACTTTAGTTTGCTGCACTGAAAAAAGGGGGAATAATTTTGCATGCCCAATTTTTCAGTTTTTGATTTGTTAAAAAGTTTGAAAATTCCAATAAATGTCGTTCCACTTCATGATTGTGTCACTTGTTGTTGATTCTTACAAAGAAATACAGTTTTACATCTTTATGTTTGAAGCTGAAATAATAGCAAAGTTAGAATACTTTCGCAAGGCACTGTATATATATTTTAAACACTAATGTTCAGCTAAAAACAAGGTTAGTGCAAGATCAGAGCAGGTTTTACAAGTCATCAACTTCCAAACTTCTTCCCGTAGCAAAGCTAGCTTAGCTTACCTTACTTTCACAATTCACTACTGGTCTGGTCTATTGTGATTGGATGGCAAAGACACACCCACATCAAACCACGCCCCCCCCCCCAACACAACTCTTGTTTGACTTCAGTTATGGCCTTTCTATATGCAATATGAAAGATGAGGCCAAATCAGGAAGTTCAGACCTGTAATGGTAAATGAGTGAATAGGTGTGGAGTCAGGCGCAGAGAGCAAAGGATACGGGAAAAACACACTTTAATGTCCAGAAAATCACAAGAACAAAAATCAGGCGAACAACACATGTGAAGAAATAAAGGACAGCGAAAAAACCCAAAAATGCAAAACACTAACCACTCTAACACATACAGATGAACTAGCCCGCACAAACAGAAGCGGGCTGAACTAACTTAAATAACCCCACCCTAACAACCAAACAAGAAACAGGTGAAACCAATTAGACAAAACCAAACGATCACAGAACAATGGATCGGTGGCAGCTAGTAGACCGGCGACGACGAGCGCCGAGCGCCACCCGAACCAGAAGTGGAGTCACCTTCGGTAATATTTGTGACAAGACCCTCTTTAAGATTCAACCAATATATTGTTGTGGATACGAAACACCCCGTATGTGTAAATAAAGCTGTAAGGCTGCTCGTCTCAGAGAATGAACCTCCATCTATTCAGGGTCATTACAAAGATATCTCTAATTTAATACCTTTGGACTAGTAACCGAAAGGTTGCAAGATTGAATCCCTGAGCCAACAAGGTACAAATCTGTCGTTCTGCCCCCTGAACAAAACAGTTAACCCACTGTTCCTAGGCCGTCATTGAAAATAAGAATTTGTTCTTTTAATAACTGACTTGCCTAGTTAAAAAAGGTTTTGTGGTGTTAGTAGCCTCGTGGTTAGAGTGTTGGGCCAGTAACCAAAAGGTAGCTGGATTGAATCCCCGAGCTGACAAGTTAAGAATCTTTCATTCTCCACATGAACAAGGCAGTTAGCCCACTGTTCCCTGGTAGGCTGTTATTGTAAATAAGAATTTGTTCTTTACTGACTAGTTAAATAAAGGTTAAAATAAAAATAAAGTGCATTTGGAAGAGGCAGACAAGTAAACTGCAGTTAGCCCAGAACAGAGCAGCACGGCTGGCCCTTACATGTACACAGAGAGCTAACATCAATGACATGCATATCAATCTCTCCTGGCTCAAAGTAGAGGAGAGATTGACTGCATCACCTACTTGTCTTTGTGAGATGTATTGACATGTTGAAGGCACTCAGTATTCAGACCCCTTGACTTTTTCCACATTTTGTTACATTTAATCCACTTATTCTAAAGTGGATTAAATAGTTTTACCCCCTCATCAGTCCACACACAATACACCATAATGAAAAAACAAAAACAGGACTTTAGAAATATCATATTTACATAAGTATTCAGACCCTTTACTCAGTACTTTGTTGAAGCACCTTTGGCAGCCATTACAGCCTCCAGTCTTCTTGGGTATGATGCTACAAGCTTGGCACACATGTATTTAGGGAGTTTCTCCCATTCTTCTCTGCAGATCCTCTCAAGCTCTGTCAGGTTGGATGGGGAGCGTCACTGGACAGCTATTTTCAGGACTCTCCAGAGATGTCCGATTGGGTTCAAGTCCGGGCTCTGGCTGGGACACTCAAGGACATTCAGAGACCTGTCTCGAATCCACTCCTGCATTCTCTTGGCTGTGTGCTTAGGGTCGTTGTCCTGTTGGAAGGTGAACCGTCACCCCAGTCTGAGGTCCTGAGAGCTCTGGAGCAGGTTTTCAAGGATCTCTCTGTACTCCATTCATCTGTGCCTCGATCTTGACTAGTCTCCCAGTCCCTGCCTCTGAAAAACATCCTCACAGCATGATGTTGCCTCAGTCTAAAGGTCCTGAGTGCTCTGGAGCAGGTTTTCATCAAGGATCTCTCTGTACTTTGCTCAGTTCATCTTTTCCTCAATCCTGACTAGTCTCCTAGTCCCTGCCGCTGATGCTGCCACCACCATGCATCACCGTGGGGATGGTGCCAGGTTTCCTCCAGATGTGATGCTTGGCATTCAGGCCAACGAGTTCAATCTTGGTTTCATCAGACCAGAGAATCTTGTTTCTCATGGCCTGAGAGTCCTTTAGGTACCTTTTGGCAAACTCCAAGCTGTCTTTCATGTGCCTTTAGTAAGGAGTGGCTTCCATCTGGCAACTCTACCATAAAGGCCTGATTGGTGGAGTGCTGCTGAGATGGTTGTCCTTCTGGAGGGTTCTCCTATGTCAACAGACAAACTCTGGAGTTCTGTTAGTGACCATCGGGTTATTGGTCACCTCCCTGACCTAGGTTGAGGTCTTACAGCCCTATACTCCCTCCCACCCTCCCTCCCACACTCCCTCCCTCCCTCCCTCTCTCCCTCCCTGCCTATCTGCCTGCTTGCCTGCCTGCTTGCCTGCCTGCTTGCCTGCCTGCCTGCCTGCCTGCCTGCCTGCCTGCCTGCCTGCCTGCCTGCCTGCCAGCTCACAACACACAAGCCTTTGTTGCTCCCCAAACACACATATCTCCCCTCACAAGTCCCCAAACACTGACAACTCATGATTCCCATAGATGAAATGCATCACGAAACACAATTGAACAACTTCAGTATAATTGAGACAAACACGTTCAGTCACGGCTCATTTACTATAATGAACAAACTGAGCTGTTCAAAATGTAGTCCTTGGCACCACAGTCAGTGTCTCGTAGATACAAAGCCGCTGTGGATATAATATCACTGTTCTAATTAGTGTTGATTCACTTTGATGTAAACAGACTAAGGGAAATCTAAACTAAGGATTTGAATGAGCCTAATTGTGAGGTCATGATAATTTCCTAAAAGGAAGAGAGAAGTGTTTTGAGTTACGACGCCTGAAGAGTCAGTATTGATCTGGAACTGCCTGTGTACTTACTGTCATAAACAAACTGAAATATACAGGAAATACTGTTTTTATGACTTTCACATCCTCCAACATGTCCTTTTCACCGTTTGGTTATTTAATTCATGTTATGACTGTGATCATTCCAAATATCCCATTCCCCTCCCTCCCATTGATATTGGCTTGACTCCAGACTCTGCCCATTCCTTTGTGTGTATCCCATTTGAACAGGTGTTATGTTTGGCTGTGTGTGGAAACAACAGACTCTTCACCAGCTGAGATGACAGTAGAGCGGTGTGGTGTCGGCCATGATAGCTGATCTGAATCAGACGTGCTTGTTCAGTGTCTGCCAGTCAGTCCTGTCGGAAAGGATGGGCCAGGAGATCTGGGACCCCTCGTGTTAGTTTATGTGTGTGTGTGTGTGTGTATGTGTGTGTGTGTGTGTGTGTGTGGTGTGTGTGTGGTGTGTGGTGTGTGGTGTGTGGTGTGTGGTGTGTGGTGTGTGTGTGGTGCTAGATGTCCAGGAGTTCAGATTGTGTGTAAATAGCTGTAGACCTGCAGTCCTGGCTGACTGGCTAGCTGGTTGGCTGGCTGACTGGGTGGCTGACTGGCTGGCTGGCTGGCTGGCTGGATGACTGGGTGGCTGACTGGCTGGCTGACTGGTTGGCTGGCTGGATGACTGGGTGGCTGACTGGCTGGCTGGCTGGCTGGATGACTGGGTGGCTGACTGGCTGGCTGGTTTGCTGGCTGACTGGCTAGCTGGTTGGCTGGTTGTCTGACTGAGTGGCTGGCTGGATGACTGGATGACTGGATGTCTGACTGGCTTCAGAGCTTACAGGCCTGACCCTGTAGAGCGAGACGGGATGAGAGGGGGACCAGATGGGGACATGAATACTGCATAGGCCCTCAGCCTCCACCCTTCCTCTGTGTGTGTGTGTGTGTGTGTGTGTGTGTGTGTGTGTGTGTTAGCGCACCCTTCATTCTCCAAGCCACCCTCCTTCACATTACCTTGCGTGCAACACATTACCTCAACTAACGCCTCCCATAATTGATGTGGTGGAAGGAATGGCCATCAAGGAGCTTTCTGCAGAGTGACATCTCACAAGGTCAGAGAGGGAGTCTGTCGAGTTGACATACTTCTGGCACTCCACGGTCTGACTGAGACTTGCTTTTGAAGCCTTTTGGAGTGCACTAAGGAAAGGGGTTCCATTTGGGACACAGGGTACCTCTCAAACTGGGGCAGAATGTTTTATTATAATACATTATGGGTGTGGCCAACAGTTTACTCGGAACTGGGAAAATATCACTGTAATACAAAGTCTATAAATTGTTAAAGTCTATATTTCATGTATGAGTGTTTGTCAAAGAGTCTGGCTGGCATACTTCTGGCACTGCAGGATCGGGTTCTAAGAGACTTGATTTTTGTAGACCCTCAACGGGATAGAACGTGTGATTGTGATCAGCTCTGATTGTAAATGTATTACTTTACTTAGCCATCACTGGTGAATGTTGGCATGCAGTAGGCCTACAAATCTGGAATCTTCATTTGAGCCACTTTGTTACAGCAGGAAAATAATCCTGGAGCAACAGGAAATGTGAATTATTATGTTATGAAAGTTCTCGTGCAACAGATCCTACATCTGTCTCAGCTAGCATATTTGTTTCCTTGGAAGTTGTGGGAACGTATGTTTTCGATTTCACATTGGCTGAGAAATCGAAAACCAGAGTAAAACCAGAGGAAAAGGTTCTCAGAACCTCCCTGCAACCAGAGTTAAACGTTCTCAGAACCTCCCTGTAATCTAAAAATAAAATGATCACTGATGTTTTCAGGGAATGTTTAACTCTGGTTCAAGGGAGGTTCAGAGAACGTTTTACTCTGGTTCCAGGGAGGTTCTGAGAATGTTTTACTCTGGTTCCAGGGAGGTTCTGAGAATGTTTTACTCTGGTTCCAGGGAGGTTCTGTCACGCCTTGGTCTTAGTTTTCGTTAATTAGGTGGTCATGCCAGGGTGTGACATGGGTTTATGTTGTTGTATTTCGTAGTGGGGTTTTTTAGTTATTGGGATTGTGGCTGAGTTTGGCTGCCTGAGGCGGTTCTCAATCAGAGTCAGGTGATTCTCGTTGTCTCTGATTGGGAACCGTATTTAGGTAGCCTGGGTTTCACTTTGTATTTCGTGGGTGATTGTTCCTGTCTCTGTGTAGTTTCACCAGATAGGCTGTAATTAGGTTTCACGTTCCGTTTTGTTATTTTGTATTTGTATCGTCATTTGTTTCATTAAAAACATGAGTAACCAACACACTGCATTTCGGTCCGACTCTCTTTCGACAAACGAAGAACGCCGTTACAGAATCACCCACCACACACGGACCGAGCAGCGTGTTAACAGGCAGGAGCCACAGGAGAGGCAACAGAAGCAGCTTCAGTGGGAGAGGCTGCACCACTTGGAGAATTGGACATGGGAGGAAGAACTGGACGGAAAAGGACCCTGGGCTCAGCCTGGTGAATATCGCCGCCCCAAGGAGGAACTAGAGGCGACTAAAGCGGAGAGGCGCTGGTATGAGGAGGCAGCACGGCAACGTGGATGGAAGCCCGGGAATCAGCCCCAAAAAGTTCTTGGGGGGGGGCTTTCAGGGAGTATGGCACCGCCAGGTAGGAGACCTGCGCAAACTCCCTGTGCTTACCGGGGGGCTAGAGAGACCGGGCAGGCACCGTGTTATGCAGTGGTGCGCACGGTGTCCCCAGTGCGGGTGCATAGCCCGGTGCGGTATATTTCAGCTCCGCGTATCGGCCGGGCTAGATTGAGCGTCGAGCCAAATGCCATGAAGCCGGCTCTACGCATCTGGTCCCCAGTGCGTCTCCTTGGGCCGGCTTACATGGCACCAGCCTTGCGCTCGGTGTCTCCGGTTAGCCTACATAGCCCAGTGCGGGCTATTCCACCTCGCCGCACTGGCAGGGTGACCGAGAGTATTCAACCGGGTAAGGTTGGGCAGGCTCGGTGCTCAAGAGCTTCAGTGCGCCTGCACGGTCTGGTCTATCCAGTACCACCTTCACACCCCAGCCCTCCGGTAGCAGCTCCCCGCACCAGGCTTCCTGTGCGTGTCTTCGGCCCAATACCACCAGTGCCAGCACCACGCATCAGGCCTACAGTGCGCCTCGCCTCTCCTGCGCTGTCGGAGCCTTTCTTCTCTCCTGCGCTGTCGGAGTCTCCCGCCTGTTCAGCGCTATCAGAGCCTTTCTCCTCTCCAGCCAGCCTCCGCTGTTCGGAGCAGCCTGAGCTGCCAGTCTGCATGGAGCAGCCAGAGCTGCCAGTCTGCATGGAGCAGCCAGAGCTGCCAGTCTGCATGGAGCAGCTAGAGCTGCCAGTCTGCATGGAGCAGCTAGAGCTGCCAGTCTGCATGGAGCAGCCAGTCTGCAAGGAGCTGCCAGTCTGCAAGGAGCTGCCAGTCTGCATGGAGCAGCCAGAGCTGTCAGTCTGCTTGGAGCAGCCAGAGCTGCCAGTCTGCTTGGGCAGCCAGAGCCATGGAGCTGCCAGTCTGCATGGAGCTGCCAGTCTGGAGCTGCCAGTCTGCAATGCCAGTCTGCAAGGAGTTGCTGCCAAAGCTGTTAGTCTGCATGGAACAGTCAGAGCTGTCAGTCTGCAAGAAGCCGCCAGAGCTGTCAATCTGCATGGAGCAGCCAGAGCCGTCAGTCAGCATGAAGCATCCAGAGCCGTCAGTCTGCCAGGATCCACCAGTCAGTCAGACTCTTCCAGATCTGCCAGTCAACCAGACTCTTCCAGATCCGCCAGTCAGCCAGACTCTTCCAGATCTGCCAGTCAACCAGACTCTTCCAGATCTGCTTTTCAACCAGACTCTTCCAGATCCGCTAGTCAACCAGACTCTTCCAGATCCGCTAGTCAACCAGACTCTTCCAGATCCGCCAGTCAGCCAGGATCTGCCGGATTCAACTGCCTGGCTGGGCTTCATCTCAGTACTGGGCTTCCTCTCAGTACTGGGCTTCCTCTCAGTACTGGGCTTCCTCTCAGTGCTGGGCTTTCTCTCAGTACTGGGCTTCCCCTCAGTCCCGAGCTGCCTCAGTCCCGAGCTGCCCCTCATTCACGAGCTGCTCCTCAGTTCCGTGGGGTTCTGGGTGAGGACTATTCGGCCATGGTCGGCGGCAAGGGTGGATCATCCCAGGACGCGAAGGGGAGGAACTATGACATTTATGGAGTGGGGTCCACGTCCCGAGCCGGAACCGCCACCATGGACAGTCGCCCACCCGGACCCTCCCTATGGTTTTGAGGTGCGTCCGGGAGTCCGCACCTTAGGGGGGGGTTCTGTCACGCCTTGGTCTTAGTATTTTGTGTTTTCGTTAATTAGTTGGACAGGCCAGGGTGTGACATGGGTTTATGTTGTTGTATTTCGTAGTGGGGTTTTTTAGTTATTGGGATTGTGGCTGAGTAGGGGTGTTGCATAGGTTTGGCTGCCTGAGGCGGTTCTCAATCAGAGTCAGGTGATTCTCGTTGTCTCTGATTGGGAACCGTATTTAGGTAGCCTGGGTTTCATTTTGTATTTTGTGGGTGATTGTTCCTGTCTCTGTGTAGTTTCACCAGATTAGGTGTAATTAGGTTTCACGTTCCATTTTGTTATTTTGTATTTGTATCATCATTTGTTTCATTAAAAACATGAGTAACCAACACGCTGCATTTCGGTCCGTCTCTCTTTCGACAAACGAAGAACGCCGTTACAGGTTCTGAGAACGTTTTACACTGGTTCCAAGGAGGTTCTGAGAACGTTTTACTCTGGTCCCTTTAAAGGTTTCTTGGGAGGTTTTATGAACGATCTGAGAATGGAAATTCTAGGTCATAGTATATGAAATTGTTTTAGGGTGGTTATAGCATGGATCATTTAGCAATTTTGTCTTTTAGGATCCCTTTAGGTGTTGCCAAAAACTATATAAAAAGTATACCAAAATATAACATTAGGCCTTTACTGTCCATAAATAACTCATGAGGATTAATGTGTTGTAGTGTCTGTCCTATATCTAGGAGATAAAACAAAGCTTGGGAAATATCATCATTTTGGGGGGAGGCGACACAGTATTGCTGCTTTTTGTTGTTGATTTGTGACTATGACTAAAGCGATCCACTATGTCGCAGTGGATGGAGATGCAGCCCATGCAAATTAGCTGATATCCCTAGCATAAACTAGGTTATGTCTCAGTTCATTGACAGTGCTGTGTTTCTCCCACTTCATTCCCAGTGTTGTGTTTCTCCCACTTCATTCACAGTGTTGTGTTTCTCCCACTTCATTCCCAGTGTTGTGTTTCTCCCACTTCATTCACAGTGCTGTGTTTCTCCCACTTCATTCACAGTGTTGTGTTTCTCCCACTTCATTCACAGTGCTGTGCTTCTCCCACTTCATTCACAGTGTTGTGTTTCTCCCACTTCATTCCCAGTGTTGTGTTGTGTTTCTCCCACTTCATTCACAGTGTTGTGCTTCTCCCACTTCATTCACAGTGTTGTGCTTCTCCCACTTCATTCCCAGTGTTGTGTTGTGTTTCTCCCACTTCATTCACAGTGTTGTGCTTCTCCCACTTCATTCACAGTGTTGTGTTTCTCCCACCTCATTCACAGTGTTGTGTTTCTCCCACCTCATTCACAGTGTTGTGTTGTGTTTCTCCCACTTCATTCACAGTGTTGTGTTTCTCCCACTTCATTCACAGTGTTGTGTTTCTCCCACTTCATTCACAGTGTTGTGTTTCTCCCACTTCATTCACAGTGTTGTGTTTCTCCCACTTCATTCACAGTGTTGTGTTTCTCCCACTTCATTCACAGTGTTGTGTTTCTCCCACTTCATTCACAGTGTTGTGTTTCTCCCACTTCATTCACAGTGTTGTGCTTCTCCCACTTCATTCACAGTGCTGTGTTTCTCCCACTTCATTCACAGTGCTGTGTTTCTCCCACTTCATTCACAGTGTTGTTGTGTTTCTCCCACTTCATTCACAGTGTTGTGTTTCTCCCACTTCATTCACAGTGTTGTGTTTCTCCCACTTCATTCACAGTGCTGTGTTTCTCCCACTTCATTCCCAGTGTTGTGTTTCTCCCACTTCATTCACAGTGTTGTGTTGTGTTTCTCCCACTTCATTCACAGTGTTGTGTTTCTCCCACTTCATTCACAGTGTTGTGTTTCTCCCACTTCATTCACAGTGTTGTGTTTCTCCCACCTCATTCACAGTGTTGTGTTGTGTTTCTCCCACTTCATTCACAGTGCTGTGTTTCTCCCACTTCATTCACAGTGTTGTGCTTCTCCCACTTCATTCACAGTGTTGTGTTTCTCCCACTTCATTCACAGTGTTGTGTGTTTATGTCCCACTTCATTCACAGTGTTGTGTTTCTCCCACTTCATTCCCAGTGTTGTGTTGTGTTTCTCCCACTTCATTCCCAGTGTTGTGCTTCTCCCACTTCATTCCCAGTGTTGTGCTTCTCCCACTTCATTCACAGTGTTGTGTTGTGTTTCTTCAACTTCATTCACAGTGTTGTGTGTGTTTATGTCCCACTTCTTTCACAGTGTTGTGTTTCTCCCACTTCATTCACAGTGTTGCGTTTCTCCCACTTCTTTCACAGTGTTGTGTTTCTCCCAATTCATTCACAGTGTTGTGTTTCTCCCACTTCATTTACAGTGTTGTGTTGTGTTGTGTTTCTCCCACTTCATTCACAGTGTTGTGTTTCTCCCACTTCATTCACAGTGTTGTGTTTCTCCCACTTCATTCACAGTGTTGTGTTTCTCCCACTTCATTCACAGTGTTGTGTTGTTTCTCCCACTTCATTCACAGTGTTGTGTTGTGTTTCTCCCACTTCATTCACAGTGTTGTGTTTCTCCCACTTCATTCACAGTGCTGTGTTTCTCCCACTTCATTCACAGTGTTGTGTTTGTTTCTCCCACTTCATTCACAGTGTTGTGTCGTGTTTTTCCCACTTAATTTACAGTGGTGTGTTGTGTTTATGTCCCACTTCATTCACAGTGTTGTGTTTCTCCCACTTCATTCCCAGTGTTGTGTTTGTCCCACTTCATTCACAGTGTTGTGTTTCTCCCACTTCATTCACAGTGTTGTGTTTCTCCCACTTCATTCACAGTGTTGTGTTTCTCCCACTTCATTCACAGTGTTGTGTTGTGTTTCTCCCACCTCATTCCCAGTGTTGTGTTTCTCCCACTTCATTCCCAGTGTTGTGTTTTTCCCACTTAATTTACAGTGTTGTGTTGTGTTTCTCCCACTTCATTCACAGTGTTGTGTTGTGTTTCTCCCACTTCATTCACAGTGTTGTGTTTCTCCCACTTCATTCACAGTGTTGTGTTTCTCCCACTTCATTCACAGTGTTGTGTTTCTCCCACTTCATTCACAGTGTTGTGTTTCTCCCACTTCATTCACAGTGTTGTGTTTCTCCCACTTCATTCACAGTGTTGTGTTTCTCCCACTTCATTCACAGTGCTGTGTTTCTCCCACCTCATTCCCAGTGGTACTGTTTGTACTACCCAGTGCAGCAGGAAAGCCCCCCAGAAACATTTCCATTATGAATGACCCCCTAGAGCAACACACACCGAAATAGCAAGGAGAAAATAGACTTTTAAAAGCCAAGGCCAACATTATTTTATACAAGAATTCTGTCTACAATATCTAACAGACGTTGACCACGTTAATAACGTAGACTATAAGTAAAATGAATGTCTGTGGAGAAACTTTTATGCGTAGCCTATACGGTCATTACAGGAGATGATGTTAATACTGTTACAGAAACTAATGACCGACTTTGCCGATAGAGCTCCACAACTCTAGAGCTCCACTACACTAGGGCTCCACTAGGGTTCCACGACACTAGAGCTCCACTACACTAGGGCCCCACTTGAGCTCCACTACACTAGGGCCCCACTAGAGCTCCACTACACTAGGGCCCCACTAGAGCTCCACTACAGTAGGGCTCCACTAGAGCTCCACGACACTAGAGCTCCACTACACTAGGGCTCCACTAGAGCTCCACTACACTAGAGCTCCACTACACTAGAGCAACACTAGAGCTCCACTACACTAGGGCCCCATTAGAGCTCCACTACACTAGGGCCCCACTAGAGCTCCACTACACTAGGGCCCCACTAGAGCTCCACTACAGTAGGTCCCCACTAGAGCTCCACTACACTAGAGCTCCACTACAGTAGGTCCCCACTAGAGCTCCACTACACTAGAGCTCCACCACAGTTAGGCTCCACTACACTAGGGCCCCACTAGAGCTCCACTACAGTAGGTCCCCACTAGAGCTCCACTACACTAGAGCTCCACTACAGTAGGTCCCCACTAGAGCTCCACTACACTAGAGCTCTACTACAGTAGGGATCCACTACAGTAGGGCTCCACTAGAGCTCCACCACAGTAGGGCTCCACTACAGTAGGGCTCCACTAGAGCTCCACTACAGTAGATATCCACTTCAGTAGGGCTCCACTACAGTAGGGCTCCACTAGAGCTCCACTACAGTAGGGCTCCACTAGACTAGGGCTCCACTACAGTAGAGCTCCACTACAGTAGGGCTCCACTACAGTAGGGCTCCACTAGACTAGGGCTCCACTAGACTAGGGCTCCACTACAGTAGGGCTCCACTAGAGCTCCACTACAGTAGGGCTCCACTAGAGCTCCACTACACTAGGGCTCCAATAAAGCTCCACTACACTAGGCTCCACAAGGGCTCCACAAGTTCCCCACTGGGGATCCACTAGAGTTCCACTAGGGCTCCACTAGAGCTCCACTACACTAGGGCTCCAATAGAGCTCCACTACACTAGGGCTCCACAAGGGCTCCACAAGTTCTCCACTAGGGCTCCACTAGGGATCCACTAGAGCTCCACTAAACTAGTGCTCCACTAGGGCTTCACTGGAGCTCCACTACACTAGGGCTCCATTAGGGCTCCACTAAACTAGGGCTCCACAAGGGCTCCACTAGGGCTCCACTAGAGCTCCACTGGGGCTCCACTTCCACTCCTTTAGTGCTTCACTCCACTAGGGTTCCACTACACTAGGGCTCCACAACACTAGGGCTCCACTCCACTAGGGCTCCACGACACTAGGGCTCCACGACACTAGGGCTCCACAACACTAGGGCTCCACGACACTAGGGATCCACAACACTAGGGCTCCACAACACTAGGGCTCCATGACACTAGGGCTCCACGACACTAGGGCTCCAATCCACTAGGGCTCCACTAGGGCTCCACAACACTAGGGCTCCACTACACTAGGGCTCCACTACACCAGTGCTCCACTAGGGCTTCACTCCACTAGGTTACACTACACTAGGGCTCCACTCCACTAGGGCTCCACAACACTAGGGCTCCACAACACTTTGGCTCCACTCAACTAGGGCTCCCCTCCACTAGGGCTCCACGACACTAGGGCTCCAACACTAGGGCTCCACTCCACTAGGGCTCCACTACACTAGGGCTCCACTCCACTAGGGCACCACTCCACTATGGCTCGACGACACTAGGGCTCCACGACACTAGGGCTCTACGACACTAGGGCTCTACTACAATAGGGCTCCACTAGGGCTCCAATACACTGGAGCTCCAGTACACCGGTGCTCCGCTAGAGCTCCAGCCGAGCTCCACTACACTACTGCCGAATACCCTAGAGCCCCAGAAGAGCTCCACTACACTAGGGCTCCACTCCACTAGGGCTCCACAACACTAGGGCTCCACTCCACTAGGGCTCCACTACACTAGGGCTCCACTCCACTAGGGCACCACTCCACTAGGGCTCGACTCAACTAGGGCTCCACGACACTAGGGCTCCACTCCACCACTAGGGTAACACTCCACTACACTCCAGGGCTCCACAGGGCTCCACAACACTAGGGCTCCAGGTCTCACACACTAGGGCTCCTCCAGGGCTCTAGGGCTCCACTACACTAGGGCTCCACTAGGGCTCCACTACACTAGGGCACCACTCCACTAGGGCTAGACTCAACTTGGGCTCCAAGCACTCCACACAATAGGGCTCCACAGGGCTCCAATACACTGGGCTCCAGTACACCGGTGCTCTGCTAGAGCTCCAGCAGAGCTCCACTACACTACTGCCGAATACCCTAGAGCCCCAGAAGAGCTCCACTACACTAGGGCTCCACTCCACTAGGGCTCCACTCCACCAGGGCTCCACTCCGCTAGGGCTCCACTACACTAGGGCTCCACTCAACTAGGGCTCCACTAGGGCTCCACAACACTAGGTCTCCACTCCACTAGGTCTCCACGACACTAGGGCTCCACTCCACTAGGGCTCCACGACACTAGGGCTCCACTCCACTAGGGCTCTACGACACTAACACTCTGCTACTATAGGGCTCCACTAGGGCTCCAATACACTGGAGCTCCAGTACACCGGTGCTCCGCTAGAGCTCCAGCAGAACTCCACTACACTACTGCGGAATACCCTAGAGCCACAGAAGAGCTCCACTACACTAGGGCTCCACTCCACTAGGGCTCCACTCCACTAGGGCTCCACTCCACTAGGGCTCCACTCCACTAGGGCACCACTATACTAGGGCTCCACTCCACTAGGGCTCCACTAGGGCTCCACAACACTAGGGCTCCACTCCACTAGGTTTCCACAACACTAGGGCCCCACTAGGGCTGCAATCCACTAGGGTTCCACTACACTAGGGCTCCACTCCACTAGGACTCCACTAGGGCTCCACAACACTAGGGCTCCACTCCACTAGGGCTCCACTAGGTCTTCAGTCCACTAGGGTTCCACTACACTAGAGCTCCACTCCACTAGGGCTCCACAACAGTATGGCTCCACTCCACTACGGCTCCACTACACTAGTGCTCCACTCCATTAGGTCTCCACGACATTAGGGCTCCACTCCACTAGGGCTCCACTCCACTAGGGCTCCACTCCACTAGGGCACCACTCCACTAGGGCTCGACTCCACTAGGGCTCCACGACACTAGGGCTCCACTCCACTAGGGCTCTACGACACTAACACTCTACTACAATAGGGCTCCACTAGGGCTCCAATACACTGGAGCTCCAGTACACTGGTGCTCCGCTAGAGCTCCAGCAGAGCTCCACTACACTACTGCCGAATACCCTAGAGCCCCAGAAGAGCTCCACTACACTAGGGCTCCACTCCACTAGGGTTCCACTCCACTAGGGCTCCACTACACTAGGGCTCCACTCCACTAGGGCTCCACTAGGGCTCCACAACACTAGGGCTCCACTCCACTAGGGTTCCACATCACTAGGGCTCCACTAGGGCTGCAATCCACTAGGGTTCCACTACACTAGGGCTCCACTCCACTAGGACTCCACTAGGGCTCCACAACACTAGGGCTCCACTCCACTAGGGCTCCACTAGGGCTTCAGTCCACTAGGGTTCCACTACACTAGAGCTCCACTCCACTAGGGCTCCACAACACTTGGGCTCCACAACACTATGGCTCCACTCCACTACGGCTCCACTCCACTAGTGCTCCACACCATTAGGTCTCCACGACACTAGGGCTCCACTCCACTAGGGCTCCACTCCACTAGGGCTCCACTACACTAGGGCTCCACTACACTAGGGCTCCAAGTGTTCAGCTAGGCTCTGCTAGGGTTCCACTACACCAAAGCTCAGCTAGTAAAGCCTTTTGGAGCCCTAGTGGAGCCCAATTGGAGCCAAAAGGAGCCCTAGTAAAGCCTAGTGGAGCCCTAGTGGAGCCCTAATAAAGCCTAGAGGATCCAAGTGGAGCACTAGTAAAGCCTAGTGGAGCCCTAGTAAAGCCTAGTGGAGCCTAGAGGAGCCTAGCGCAGCCCTAGTAAAGCTTAGAGGAGCCTTGTGGAGCCCTAGTAAAGCCTAGAGGAGCCTAGAGGAGCCTAGCGCAGCCCTAGTGGAGCCCTAGAGGAGCCCTAGTGGAGCCCTAGTGGAGCCCTAGAGGAGCCCTAGTGGAGCCCTAGAGGAGCCCTAGTGGAGCCGTAGTGGAGCCCTAGAGGAGCCCTAGTGGAGCCCTAGAGGAGCCCTAGAGGAGCCCTAGTGGAGCCCTAGTGGAGCCATAGAGGAGCCCTAGAGGAGCCCTAGAGGAGCCTAGTGGAGCCATAGAGGAGCCCTAGTGGAGCCCTAGAGGAGCCCTAGAGGAGCCCTAGTGGAGCCTAGTGGAGCCATAGAGGAGCCCTAGTCAGCCCAGTCAGTGGAGCCCTTATTTGGAGCCCAAACAAATAGAACACAAAAGTGTCAGTCAGCTCCACTCTTATTTACAAACAAATAGAAGGGAAAAGTGTCAGCCTGCCTGCCTGCCTGCCTGCCTGCCTGCCTGCCCGCCCGCCCGCCCGTCCGTCCGTCCGTCCGTATACAATGCATGAACCTGGCGAACCCAATGCATGAACCTGGATCAGGGCTCCTCTGGGCTCCACTAGGGCTCATCTAGGGCCCTCTAGGGTTCCACAGGGCAAACAGGGTAAAGAGCTCCTCTAGTGGGCCAACAAATACCAAGTATACTCGCCCTAGAGGAGCCCTAGTATACAATAGATGAACCTAGTGGGCCATCTCTCACTCAGTCACCATTTACAAACAAATAGAAGGGAAAAGTGTCAGCCTGCCTGCCTGCCTGCCTGCCTGCCTGCCTGCCTGGAGGTAACCCCGATATGATGTCCCTGTGTTATGAGTTAATGCATGAACCTGGCGAACCATCGTCTCACTGGGCACCAACATGGAATAGACCTTGAATTGACGTCTGTGCCCAGTGGGAAGGGAGGTAACCCTGATATGATGTCCCTGTGTTATGAGTTAATATAGAAGGGTGTCCCTGTGTTATGAGTTAATATAGAAGGGTGTCCCTGTGTTATGAGTTAATATAGAAGGGTGTCCCTGTGTTATGAGTTAATATAGAAGGGTGTCCCTGTGTTATGAGTTAATATAGAAGGGTGTCCCTGTGTTATGAGTTAATATAGAAGGGTGTCCCTGTGTTATGAGTTAATATAGAAGGGTGTCCCTGTGTTATGAGTTAATATAGAAGGGTGTCCCTGTGTTATGAGTTAATATAGAAGGGTGTCCCTGTGTTATGAGTTAATATAGAAGGGTGTCCCTGTGTTATGAGTTAATATAGAAGGGTGTCCCTGTGTTATGAGTTAATATAGAAGGGTGTCCCTGTGTTATGAGTTAATATAGAAGGGTGTCCCTGTGTTATGAGTTAATATAGAAGGGTGTCCCTGTGTTATGAGTTAATATAGAAGGGTGTCCCTGTGTTATGAGTTAATATAGAAGGGTGTCCCTGTGTTATGAGTTAATATAGAAGGGTGTCCCTGTGTTATGAGTTAATATAGAAGGGTGTCCCTGTGTTATGAGTTAATATAGAAGGGTGTCCCTGTGTTATGAGTTAATATAGAAGGGTGTCCCTGTGTTATGAGTTAATATAGAAGGGTGTCCCTGTGTTATGAGTTAATATAGAAGGGTGTCCCTGTGTTATGAGTTAATATAGAAGGGTGTCCCTGTGTTATGAGTTAATATAGAAGGGTGTCCCTGTGTTATGAGTTAATATAGAAGGGTGTCCCTGTGTTATGAGTTAATATAGAAGGGTGTCCCTGTGTTATGAGTTAATATAGAAGGGTGTCCCTGTGTTATGAGTTAATATAGAAGGGTGTCCCTGTGTTATGAGTTAATATAGAAGGGTGTCCCTGTGTTATGAGTTAATATAGAAGGGTGTCCCTGTGTTATGAGTTAATATAGAAGGGTGTCCCTGTGTTATGAGTTAATATAGAAGGGTGTCCCTGTGTTATGAGTTAATATAGAAGGGTGTCCCTGTGTTATGAGTTAATATAGAAGGGTGTCCCTGTGTTATGAATTAATATAGAAGGGTGTGTTTGTGTGTGTGTGTGTGTACATGTGTTGGGTGCTAGTCTTCACCGCCACGGGCTGTCAGGGAGCTGGATTTTAGTCTGGGGCTGATTGACGTGTCGATGACAGCTGCCCGTCAACCTAGCGGTTGTCAGGTCAACACGCTGACAGGAAACTGACAACCACATTTTCCTGATGAGCAAAAGTGCTGTATCCCACAACCCCACCTTTTAGAGGAGAGGTATCTCTGTACATTAGCTCATCTCTCTCTCTCCCTCTGTTCCTCCTTTATCCATCTATATCTGTCTCTTTCCCTCCATCTCCCTCCTCCCTCGCTGGTCATTTCCTGCCTCTCTCCTGTCATCTGATTACAGAGCAGTTGACCGGTCTGCAGTACAGATCCAGTCTGTGAGGTGAGAGCAAATGACTGCTTGACACCTCTTCACCATCTTCTTCTTCTTCTTCTTCTTGTTATGAATGACAGGTTTAGGGGACCAACTATCCACAGGCAGGGATGGATAGTTGTGACAAAGGCCGAGGGGACTCTGAGGGGACTCTGAGGGGACTCTGAGGGGACTCTGAGGGGACTCTGAGGGGACTCTGAGGGGACTCGGGGAAACAGTTAATAACGAACGATGCATAAACAAAAACTAAATCTAACACAAAACCTGTTAAATGATGTGAGAAAGCACACATATTTAACCAAACCGTATGAATTTACCTGAGAAATCACACATCTTTAGCCAAATCTTCATTTCCTTTGTGTTCAGGTGTAGGAGTAGCATTGGAGCCAAATTGGTGTTCAACAGGGAGATAGATGGTATCTACTGTTGTAAACCACTAGTGTTGAACAGGGAGATAGATGGTCTCTACTGTAATAAACCAGTTGGGAATCCAAGCCTCCGATTCTTAACTCATGTACATTTCATCAAATACAGTGCCTTGCGAAAGTATTCGGCCCCCTTGAACATTGCGACCTGTTGCCACATTTCAGGCTTCAAACATAAAGATATAAAACTGTATTTTTTTGTGAAGAATCAACAACAAGTGGGACACAATCATGAAGTGGAATGACATTTATTGGATATTTCAAACTTTTTTAACAAATCAAAAACTGAAAAATTGGGCGTGCAAAATTATTCAGCCCCTTTACTTTCAGTGCAGCAAACTCTCTCCAGAAGTTCAGTGAGGGTCTCTGAATGATCCAATGTTGACCTAAATGACTAATGATGATAAATACAATCCACCTGTGTGTAATCAAGTCTCCGTATAAATGCACCTGCACTGTGATAGTCTCAGAGGTCCGTTAAAAGCGCAGAGAGCATCATGAAGAACAAGGAACACACCAGGCAGGTCCGAGATACTGTTGTGAAGAAGTTTAAAGCCAGATTTGGATACAAAAAGATTTCCCAAGCTTTAAACATCCCAAGGAGCACTGTGCAAGCGATAATATTGAAATGGAAGGAGTATCAGACCACTGCAAATCTACCAAGACCTGGCCGTCCCTCTAAACTTTCAGCTCATACAAGGAGAAGACTGATCAGAGATGCAGCCAAGAGGCCCATGATCACTCTGGATGAACTGCAGAGATCTACAGCTGAGGTGGGAGACTCTGTCCATAGGACAACAATCAGTCGTATATTGCACAAATCTGGCCTTTATGGAAGAGTGGCAAGTAGAAAGCCATTTTTAAAGATATCCATAAAAAGTGTTGTTTAAAGTTTGCCACAAGCCACCTGGGAGACACACCAAACATGTGGAAGAAGATTCTCTGGTCAGATGAAACCAAAATTGAACTTTTTGGCAACAATGCAAAATGTTATGTTTGGCGTAAAAGCAACACAGCTCATCACCCTGAACACACCATACCCACTGTCAAACATGGTGGTGGCAGCATAATGGTTTGGGCCTGCTTTTTTTCAGCAGGGACAGGGAAGATGGTTAAAATTGATGGGAAGATGGATGGAGCCAAATACAGGACCATTCTGGAAGAAAACCTGATGGAGTCTGCAAAAGACCTGAGACTGGGACGGAGATTTGTCTTCCAACAAGACAATGATCCAAAACATAAAGCAAAATCTACAATGGAATGGTTCAAAAATAAACATATCTAGGTGTTAGAATGGCCAAGTCAAAGTCCAGACCTGAATCCAATCGAGAATCTGTGGAAAGAACTGAAAACTGCTGTTCACAAATGCTCTCCATCCAACCTCACTGAGCTCGAGCTGTTTTGCAAGGAGGAATGGGAAAAAATTTCAGTCTCTCGATGTGCAAAACTGATAGACATACCCCAAGCGATTTACAGCTGTAATCGCAGCAAAAGGTGGCGCTACAAAGTATTAACTTAAGGGGGCTGAATAATTTTGCACGCCCAACTTTTCAGTTTTTGATTTGTTAAAAAAGTTTGAAATATCCAATAAATGTCGTTCCACTTCATGATTGTGTCCCACTTGTTGTTGATTCTTCACAAAAAAATACAGTTTTATATCTTTATGTTTGAAGCCTGAAATGTGGCAACAGGTCGCAAAGTTCAAGGGGGCCGAATACTTTCGCAAGGCACTGTATACATATGTATTTAATAGCTTAGGGATTTCAAGGTAAGACCGACACTGTAACTAATTCCACTATATCCTATTTGTTATTACTGTTGTGGATAAAATCCATAGCCTGTTCCCAGGTCTGTTTACCAAACTCTTAATAGGGGCTGATTTGTTCTAACGGATGTTTAGCTTAATAAAAAGTACACAGGTTTCCCAAACAAAGGTAAAGCCTAGTCCTGGACTAAATAGCAAGTTCAATGGAGATTCACCCTTGACAGTGCTTTTGAATTCCAAGGACTACAGTGTTCTTAATCTGTTTCTGTGAAACCGCTACCTATATCATCCAATGTCACACCTGGCTATCAGATTGCACAATGAGCAACCCTCCCAACTAAGAAACCCCCCCCCACTTACCCTGTTCTGTTCCTGCTCTGATTTAATGAGATTTAACAACATGATTCTCCCTTCCCTAGACTCAAATCTGATTAGGAATATGCCACCCTGAACACAGTCAGCGAACACCGAGAGAACATGTTTGAGCTTTCTCTCTCCTCTCTCTTCCTCTCTCTGTCTGTCTTCCTGGCAAATGAATTCACTTCAGTCAGTATAATGAGAGACCGTATGTGGTCCATATGTCAGCAGGGGGAACCAGACAGGGGAGTGAGAGGAGAGAGAGAGAGGGGGGGGGGGGAGAGAGAGAGAGAGAGAGAGAGAGGGGTGGGTGGAGAGAGGAGAGAGATGGGTGGGTGGAGAGAGATGGGTGGGTGGAGGAGAGAGATAGAGGGGTGGGTGGAGAGAGATAGATGGGTGGAGGGAGAGAGAGGGGGGGGGGGAGAGAGATAGATGGGGGGGGGGAGAGAGAGAGAGGGGGTGGGGGGAGAGAGATAGGGGGGTGGGTGGAGAGGGAGAGAGAGAGAGAGAGAGAGAGGTGGGAGGGGTGAGAGGAGAGAGAGAGAGGGGGTGGGTGGGTGGGTGGGTGGAGAGAGGAGAGAGAGAGAGAGGGGTGGGTAGAGAGAGGGGAGAGAGAGAGAGGGGTGGGTGGAGAGAGGAGAGAGAGGGGGGGTGGGTGGGTGGGTGGAGAGAGAGAGAGAGAGAGAGAGAAGAGGGAGGGGGAGGAGGGGGAGGCAAGGTAGGGGGTATGATTCTAATGCAGGGTTTTAATGAGAAGAAAGCATTACTCAGCCACACCTGGGCCTGCATGGCACTGTTCCAACTCTTCTGCCCTGCATGGCCCCCTTCCCTATGTGGTGCTTTACTTTTGACCAGAGCCCTATAGTCCCTGGTTAGAAGTAGTGCACTAGAAAGTGAATAGTTTGTCATTTGGGAAGCATTTAACAGCCTTGTCTCATATACTAAACGTAATATAGTAAATGTAAATCCTGGATACCAGAAATATATATTATGATTATGTTATATTTGGTATGGTCACATAAGACAGAAAAAGTAGAAGTAGGGTGGTTGGTTGGGGTGGATGGGTCATCGCAGATGTTTAGCAACCCTAAGGTTGCATGGTTGACTCTAATTATAGACAACTTTAGCAAATTGGCAAGTACTTACCACTTTTTAGCTACTTTGTAACTACTTAGCATTTTAACTAACCCACCTTAACCCTTACCTTAAAAAACCCTTTAACCTAACTCCTAAACCTAACATTAACCGTTTAACCTAACTCCTAACCCTAACCTTAACCCCTTCACCCAACCCTAACCTTAACCTTAACCATTAAACCTAACTCCTAACCCTAACCTTAACCCTTTAATCTAACTCCTAACCTTAACCCTTCCCCTAACCCTAACCCCTAAGCGTGCTAACGTTAGCCATCTAGCCACCTAACTAATGTTATCCACAACAAATTGGCATTCGTAACATATCATACGTTTTGCAAATTTGTAACATATTGTACATATCAAATTAAATGGATGATGGATATACCATACCACTATGCATACCATACGTAGCATATCATACTATGTTACATTTACCCCTGAGTCCAGGTTGAGCAATAAAGAAGCCTTTGGAGTAATAGGAAGGAGCAATCATGATTCAATTGTTGTATGATTGGCAGATGTTCTCCTTTCTTGTGATTGCAGTTGATTTCTGTGGGACTCCTCCTCAGTAGTGGTTAGAAACCGCACCTGTTTTGTTGCTGGACGCTCCTCTGAATGTCAGTAGTGGTCTGAAACGACACCTGCTTTATGTAACGACAGACTATTTTCTATTCTCACAAACGTCTAGAAGTACAGCTGAAGTCGGAAGTTTACATACACTTCTGTTGGAGTCATTAAAAACTTGTTTTTCAACCACTCCACAAATGTATTGTTAACAAACTATAGTTTTGGCAAGTCGGTTAGGACATTCTTTGTTATGACACAAGTCATTTTTCAATTGTTTAAAAACTTATAATTAACTGTTTCACAATTCCAGTGGGTCAGAAGTTTACAAACACTACGTTGACTGTGCCTTTAAACAGCTTGGAACATTCCAGAAAATGATGTCATGGCTTTAGAAGCTTCTGATTTAATTTACATAATTTGAGTCAACTGGAGGCGTCCCTGTGGATGTATTTCAAGGCCTATCTTCAAACTCAGTGCCTCTTTGCTTGACATCATGTGAAAATCAAAAGAAATCAGCCAAGACCTCAGTAAAAAATGTTTGACCTCCACAAGTCTGGTTCATCCTTGGGAGCAATTTCCAAATGCCTGAAGGTACCACATTCATCTGTACAAACTATAGTATAAACAACATAGACCACGTAGCCGTCACACCGCTCAGGAAGGAGACGCGTTCTGTCTCGTACTTTGGTGCGAAAAGTGAAAATCAATCCCAGAACAACAGCAAAGGACCTTGTGAAGATGCTGGAGGAAACAGGTACAAATGTATCGATATCCACAGTAAAACGAGTCCTGTATCGACATGAAACACCGGTGAAAGGCTGCTCAGCAAGGAAGAAGCCACTGCTCCAAAACCGCCATGACAAAGCCAGACTACGGTTTGCAACTGCACATGGGGACAAAGATTGTACTTTTTGGAGAAATGTCCTCTGGTCTGATGAAACAAAAATAGAACTGTTTGGCCATAATGACCATCGTTATGTTTGGAGGAAAATGGGGGAGGCTTGCAAGCCAAAGAATACCATCCCAACCATGAAGCACGGCGGTGGCAGCATCATGTTGTGGGGGTGCTTTGCTGCAGGAGGGTCTGGTGACTGGTGCACAAAATAGATGGCAACATGAGGCAGGAAAATTATTTGGATATTTTGTTGCAACATCTCAAGACATCAGTCAGGAAGTTAAGACTTGGTCGCACATGGGTCTTCGAAATGAACAATGACCTCAAGCAAACTTCCAAAGTTGTGGCAAAATGGCTTAAGGACAAGAAAGTTGGGACATCAAGCCACTTTATATTTAACCTGGCAAGTCAATTAACAGCAAATTCTGTTTACAATGACAGTCTACACCGGCCAAACCCAGACAAAGCTGGGCCAATTGTGCACCGCCCTATGGGACTCCCAATTACAGTCAGATGTGATGCAGCCTGGATTCAAACCAGGGACTGCAGTGACGCCTCTTGCACTTAGACCACTGCTCAGACCACTGCTTAGACCACTGCTTAGACCACTGCTTAGACCACTAGGGAGCTTTACTCTCGCCTCTCCTCTAGCCAGTACTCTAGTCCTCTAGCCACTACTCTAGCCTCTCCTCTAGCCACTACCCTAGTCCTCTAGTCACTAAACTAGTCATGTAGCCACTACTCCAGTCCTCTAGCCACTACTCTAGTTCTCTGTCATCTAGCCACTGCTCTAGTCCTCTAGCCACTACTCTAGCCTCTCCTCTAGCCACTACCCTAGAGTCACTAAACTAGTCATGTAGCCACTACTCCAGTCCTCTAGCCACTACTCTAGTTCTCTGTCATCTAGCCACTGCTCTAGTCCTCTAGCCACTACTCTAGCCTCTCCTCTAGCCACTACCCTAGTCCTCTAGTCACTAAACTAGTCATGTAGCCACTACTCCAGTCCTCTAGCCACTACTCTAGTCCTCTGTCATCTAGCCACCCCTCTAGTCCTGTCCTCTAGCCACTACTCTAGTCCTCTAGCCACTACTCCAGTCCTCTAGCCACTACTCTTGTCCTCTAGCCACTACTCTAGTCCTCTAGTCACTAAACTAGTCCTCTAGCCACTACTATAGTCCTCTGTCATATAGCCACTACACTAGTCCTGTAGCCACTACTCTAGTCCTCTAGCCACTACTCTAGTCCTCTAGCCACTCACTGTCATCTAGCCACTACTCTAGTCCTCTAGCCACTACTCTAGTCCTCTGTCATCTAGCCACTACTCTAGTCCTCTGTCATCTAGCCACTACTCTAATCCTCTGTCATCTAGCCACTACTCTAGTCCTCTGTCATCTAGCCACTACTCTAGTCCTCTGTTATCAAGCCACTACTCTAATCCTCTGTCATCTAGACACTACTCTAGTCCTCTAGCCACTACTCTAGTCCTCTAGCTACTACTCTAGTCCTCTAGCCACTACTCTAGTCCTCAAGCCACTACTCTAGTCCTCTAGCCACTACTCTAGTCCTCTAGCCACTACCCTAGTCCTCTAGCCACTACTCTAGTCAGTACTCTAGCCACTACTCTAGTCCTCTAGCCACTACCCTAGTCCTCTAGCCACTACTCTAGTCCTCTAGCCAGTACTCTAGTCCTCTAGCCACTACTCTAGTCCTCTAGCCACTGCTCTAGTCCTCTAGCCACTACTCTAGTCCTCTAGTCCTCTAGCCACTACCTAGTACTCTAGCCACTACTCTAGTACTCAAGCCACTACTCTAGTCCTCCAGCCACTACTCTCGTCCTCTAGCCACTACTATAGTCCTCTAGCCACTACTCCAGTCCTCTAGCCACTACTCTTGTCCTCTAGCCACTACTCTAGTCCTCTAGTCACTAAACTAGTCCTCTAGCCACTACTATAGTCCTCTGTCATATAGCCACTACTCTAGTCCTGTAGCCACTACTCTAGTCCTCTAGCCACTACTCTAGTCCTCTGTCATCTACCCACTACTCTAGTCCTCTAGCCACTAATCTAGTCCACTGTCATCTAGCCACTACTCTAGTCCTCTAGCCACTACTCTAGTCCTCTGTCATCTACCCACTACTCTAGTCCTCTGTCATCTAGCCACTACTCTAATCCTCTGTCATCTCTACTCTAGCTGTCATCTAGCCACTACTCTAGTCCTCTGTTATCAAGCCCTCTAGTCATCTAGACACTACTCTAGTCCTCTAGCCACTACTCTAGTCCTCTAGCTACTACTCTAGTCCTCTAGCCACTACTCTAGTCCTCAAGCCACTACTCTAGTCCTCTAGCCACTACTCTAGTCCTCTGTCAGTCCTCTAGCCACTACTCTAGTCAGTAATCAAGTCCTCAAGCCACTACTCTAGTCCTCTAGCCACTACCCTAGTCCTCTAGCCACTACTCTAGTCCTCTAGCCAGTACTCTAGTCCTCTAGCCACTACTCTAGTCCTCTAGCCACTGCTCTAGTCCTCTAGCCACTACTCTAGTCCTCTAGCCACTACTCTAGTCCTCTAGCCACTACTCTAGTACTCAAGCCACTACTCTAGTCCTCTACTCTCGTCTACTATAGTCCTCTAGCCACTACTCTAGTCCTCTAGCCACTACTCTAGTCCTCAAGCCACTACTCAAGTCCTCTAGCCACTACTCCAGTCCTCTAGCCACTACTCTTGTCCTCTAGCCACTACTCTAGTCCTCTAGTCACTAAACTAGTCCTCTAGCCACTACTCTAGTCCTCTGTCATCTAGCCACTACTCTAGTCCTCTGTCATCTAGCCACTACTCTAATCCTCTGTCATCTAGCCACTACTCTAGTCCTCTGTCATCTAGCCACTACTCTAGTCCTCTGTCATCTACCCACTACTCTATTCCTCTGTCATCTAGCCACTACTCTAGTCCTCTGTCATCTACCCACTACTCTAGTCCTCTGTCATCTACCCACTACTCTAGTCCTCTGTCATCTAGCCACTACTCTAGTCCTCTGAGCCACTACTCTAGTCCTCTGTTATCAAGCCACTACTCTAATCCTCTGTCATCTAGACACTACTCTAGTCCTCTAGCCACTACTCTAGTCCTCTAGCCACTACTCTAGTCCTCTAGCCACTACTCTAGTCCTCAAGCCACTACTCTAGTCCTCTAGCCACTACCCTAGTCCTCTAGCCACTACTCTAGTCCTCTAGCCAGTACTCCAGTCCTCAAGCCACTACTCTAGTCCTCTAGCCACTACTCCAGTCCTTTAGCCACTACTCAAGTCCTCTAGCCACTACTCTAGTACTCTAGCCACTACTCTAGTCCTCTAGCCACTACTCTAGTCCTCCAGCCACTACTCTCGTCCTCTAGCCACTACTCTAGTCCTCTAGCCACTACTCCAGTCCTCTAGCCACTACTCTAGTCCTCTAGCCACCACTCTAGTCCTCTAGCCACTACTCTAGTCCTCTAGCCACTACTCTAGTCCTGTCATCTAGCTTTTACACTGTTGGAGTGACTATTACTTTATCTCTCTCGGGTTCTCTCCTAGCCACCGCGCTTTGGGACTCTGACTGACTCATGCCTGGTGTTGATCTGTGACTTCATGACTCAGCCGTTTCAACACTATCTCTTTTTAGAATAGGGAGTGGCCACTGCTGTGACACCTAGCTACGGCACGGTCGGATGAACCAGTATTCTCTGTAAACTCAGTGAGGGGGGGGAGGGCGGGGACCATGGGACTCTGAACTGACTCACGTCTCTCATACCTCTACTCTGCTGTCCCAGAATAGGAAGACACTGAGCAGCCCACTACTTTAGTTGCATCCCAAAATGGCACCCTATTCACTATACAGTGCACTTCTTCTAACCAGGGCAAGTAGGGCTATGGTCTAAAGTAGTGCAGTATGTAGGTAACAGGGTGTCATTTGGGGACGCAACTCTAATGCTCACTATGAAGCCCCAAATCAAATCAAATCAAATCATATCAGTCATATACACACATGGTTATCAGTGTGGTGAAATTGCTTTGTACTTCTAGTTCCAACAGTGCAGTAATATCTAACAAGTAATCTAACAATTTCCATCTACCTAATACACACCAATCTAAAGGGGTGAATGAGAATATGTCCATATACGTACGCTCCAGTGTGGAGGGTAGTCATCATGTCTAGTACTTACTATATGAAACCCCAAATCTGTACGCTCCAGTGTGGTAGTCATCACCCCCATGTCTCTGTGTGTCATCACCGCTGAGCACTACCAACCTGTCTCTGTAGTAAAGGCCTTTGTTATCTCACAGTGATGGATAGTGGCAGTACTAGTAGAGAACAGATGGTCACAAAGTTATCATTTTAGTTGGGATCCTGTGTGAGTCAGTTGGTAGGTGCATAGCACTAGCAATGCCAAGGTTGTAAGTTCAATACCCGCAGGGATCACGTGTTTTTTTCTTCTTTCGTTCACACGTTGGTAGGGGCCAACTGGATTGAATCATCGTGGTTTGACTTGCAGAGTGAGATCTACACACACGCAGAGCTCAAGGTCAATAAACCAGCATGCTACCATTTACCATAGAGTCAGACAGGCCTCAGAGCCTTTCTTTCTTTCTTTCTTTCTTTCTTTCTTTCTTTCTTTCTTTCTTTCTTTCTCGCTTTCTTTCTCTCTTTCTTTCTTTCTCTCTTTCTTTCTTTCTCTCTTTCTTTCTTTCTTTCTTTCTTTCTTCTTTCCTCTTTCCTCCCTCCTATTCCCACCCCCCCTCTCTCTGTCTTGCTCTAGCTCTATATTTGTGTGTTTGTAGCGTGTTGGGGCTTTTCATCCAGGATATGAATGGAAAATAAGCCTAGGAAATACGGTGCTCTTTTATGGAAATTCTGTAAATCCCTGCTGGAGGATTGGTGGGTTTCTATCAGAGCTTGATAACTGTCATGCAGTCATACTGACGTCAGTCAATCAACGTTATTGACTTCACTGCCGGTCTTTGGGACAGGAGTGCAGGAGGCGTCACTACAGTCCCTGGTTTGAATCCAGGCTGTATCACATCCGACCGTGATTGAGAGTCCCATAGGGCGGTGCACAGTTGACTCAGCGTCGCCGGGGTAGGCCGTCATTGTAAATAAGAATTTGTTCTGAACTGACTTGCCAGGATAAATAAAATAAAAACTATGAAGGTGAGTGCCAAGTCAGTGACAGCGATTCACAATCACATATCACATTTTATTTGTCACATGCTCCCTTAACCAAAGATGCAGAGTTTTTTAAAAGTAAGTAAGGACCTATAATAACAAGGCTATATACAGGGGCTACCGATACCGAGTCAATGTGTGGGAGTTCTGGTTAGTTTAGGTAATTGAGGTAATATGTACATGTAGGTAGAGGTAAAGTGACTATGCATAGATAATAAACTTAGAGTAGCAACAGTGTAAAAAAGGGAGTCAATGCAAATAGTCCTGGTAGCCATTTGATTAACTGTTTAGCTGTCTAATGGCTTGGGGCTTGCCAAGCGGTAGCAGAGAGAAGAGTCTATGATTTGGGTGGCTGGAGTCTTTGACCATTTTTAGGGCCTTCCTCTGACACCGCCTAGTATAGAGGTCCTGAATGGCAGGAACCTTGGCAGGAAGCTTGGCAGGAAGCTTGGGCCCACAGATGTACTATGCACTACCTGTAGCACCTTGCGGTCGGAGGCCAAGCAGTTGCCATACCAGGCGGTAATGCAACCTGTCAGGATGCTCTTGAAGGTGCAGCTGTAGAAGGCAGTCGTGAAGAGGGCACGACAACGCCTATTCAGGGGGAATAGGCATTGTCGTGCCCTCTTCACGAGTGTCTTGGTGTGTTTGGACCATGATAGTTTGTTAGTGATGTGGACACCAAGGAACTTGAAGCTCTCGACCTGCTCCACTACAGCCTTGTCGATGTGAATGGGGGTGTGCTCTGCTCTCCTTTTCCTGTAGTCCACATTCACCTCCTTTGTCCTGTAGTCCACATTCACTGCCAGGTCTCTGACCTCCTCCCTGTAGGCTGTCTCGTCGTTGTCGGTGATCAGGCCTATCACTGTTGTGTCATCGGCAAACTTAATGATGGTGTTGGAGTCTAAATGATGGTGTTGGAGTCTAGTCACCACCCTCTGCATGGCCACACAGTAATGGATGAATAGGGAGTACAGGAGTGGACTAAGGATGCCTACCCTTACCACTGAAGGGCGACCCATCGGGAAGTCCAGGATCCAGTTGCAGTGGGTGGTGTTCAGTTCCAGGGTCCTTAGCTTAGTAATGAGTTTCAAGGGCACTATGGTGTTGAACGCTGAGCTGTAATCAATTCCAGGCGGGAGAGGGAAGTGTGGAGTGCAATAGAGATTGCATCATCTGTGGATCTGTTGGGGCAGTATGTGAAATGGAGTGGGTCTTGGGGTTCCGGGATGATTGTGTTGATGTGAGTCTTGACCAGCCTTTCAAAGCACTTCATGGCACAGACGTGAGTGCTACGGGGCGGTAGTCATTGAGGAAGTTTACCTTGGTGTTCTTGGTAAGAGGGACTGTAGTGGTCTGCTTGAAACACGTATGTTTTACAGACTGGGTCAGGGACATATTGAACATGTCAGTGAAGACACTTGCCAGTTGGTTAGCGCATTCTCTAAATACGGGTCCTGATAATCCATCTGGGCCTTGTGGATGTTGACATGTTCGGCTAAGAACAGCGTGATCACAAAGTCATCCGGAACAGCTGGTGCTCTCATGCATGATTCCGTGTTGGTTGCCTCAAGCGAGCATAGAAGGCATTTAGCTTGCCTGGTAGGCTCACGTCACTGTGCAGCTCACAGCTGGGTTTTCCTTTGTAATCCGCAATAGTTTGCAACCCCTGCCACATCCGACGAGCATCAGAGCCAGTGTAGTAGGATTCAATCTTAGTCTTGTATTGATGCTTTGCCTGTTTGATGGTTCGTTGGAGGGCATAGCGGGATTTCTTAGAAGCATCTGGATTAGTGTCCCGCTCCTTGAAAATGGCAGTTCTAGCTTTTAGCTCAGTGCGGATGTTCCATGGCTTCTGGTTGGGATATGTACATATGGTCACTGTGTGGATGATGTCGTCAATGCACTTTTGTTGAAGCCGTTGACTGATTTGGTGTACTCCTCAATGCCATCAGATGAATCCCAGAACATACTTAGCATCCACTCCATCTGTCCACTTCCATATTGAGCGTGTCACTGGTACATCCTGCTTGAGTTTTGGCTTGAGTTTTGGCTTGTAAGCAGGAATCAGGAGAATATAATTATGGTTAGATTTGCCAAATGGAGGCGAGAGCTTTGTCTCTGTGTGTGGAGTAAAGGTTTTCTAGAGTTTTTTCCCTCTGGTTGCACATGTGACATACTTGTAGAAATTAGGTAAAATTGATTTAACTTTTCTTGCATTACTTCTTAGGGCTGCAATCCCGTTAATGGGATGATACGACAACAGCCAGTGAAAGTGCAGAGCGCCAAATTCAAAACAACAGAAATCTCATAAGGAAAATTCCTCAAACATCTTATACCGTTTTAAAGGTAATGTTGTTGTTAATCCCACCACAGTGTCCGATTTCAAATAGGCTTTACATCGAATGCACCACAAACGATTATGTTAGGTAGCCACCAAGCCACAGAAAACACAGCCATTTTTCCAGCCAAAGAGAGGAATCACAAAAAGCACAAATAGAGATAAAATTAATCACTAATCTTTGAAGATCTTCATCAGATGACACTCATAGCACTTACATGTATGTTTTGTTTGATAAACTTCATATTTATATAAAAACATTCATTGGCGTGTTATGTTCACAAGTTCCAAAAATATTCAGTGATTTTGCATAGCCACATCGATTCAACAGAAATACTCATCATAAATGTAGATGATAACACAAGTTATACACATGGAATTAAAAATATACCTCTCATTCAAATATACCTCTCATACCTCACGTTCAAGTTTCTAAAGACGGCTGACATCTAGTGGAAGCCCTAGTATGTGGAACTTCTTCCATATCCCACTGTGAATTCAATAGGAGCTGGGTTGAAAATCGACCAACCTTCAGATTTCTCACTTCCTGTTTGGATTTCTTCTCAGGTTTTTGCCATATGAGTTTTGTTATACTCACATACATCATTCAAACAGTTTTAGAAATTTCAGAGTGTTTTCTATCCAATACTAATAATAATATGCATATATTAGCAACTGAGACTCAGGAGCAGGTCGTTTACTCTGGGCACCTCTGGGCACCTTTCATCCAAGCTACTCAATGCTGCCCCTGCAGCCATAAGAAGTTTTAAAGTCCCCCGACCACATTGAGCACTGTTTCTGGGTGAGCATTCTCTTGTTTGCTTATGGCCTTATACGACTTATGGCTTGTTTGGTGCGGTCTGTTTGTGGTGGTAAATAGAAAGCTATAAAAAATATAGATAAACTCTCTTGATAAATAGTGTGGTCTACAGCTTATCATGAGGTACTCTAACTCAGACCAGCAAAACCTTGAGACCACCTTAATATTAGAGATCGTGGTCTACAGCTTATCATGAGGTACTCTACCTCAGGCGAGGTCTACAGCTTATTGTTATGTCCCCCAGTTTCTGTGTTGTGGTTTGTGTATTTGCATGCATGTATTTCAGGAAATGGCTTCCTGAAATTCTCCCCAAGCAGCTGTTTGGTCGACTCCATGGATAATTGAAGAGCTGACTCCGCCCCCTCGTCAGGACGCAGCTGTCTTCAATTAGATTCCTTCTGAAGCTATATAAGCCAGTGTTCTGTGGCTCAGAGGAGAGATTGTGATATCCAGAGATGATTGCTGAGAAGGGAGGCTGATGGCTGAGGGTTATATCATGTTGGTTGTGGCTAACAGAGATGGTTATGGTCTGTGGTTGTTGCTGAGAGAGGAGGCTGATTTGATGTCCTGTCTTGGTTGTGGCTCAGAGACAGGTTTTGTAAAGCATTTTTGCAGCCGCTGATTTGAGGTATGTGTGTGCTAATAGAACTGTGTTTTTGATTCTTGAAATTATTTAATTACATTTGGATAATTCCGATTCATTTGTTCCCAGGGGGGAAGGCACCTAGGGAGTGCTTAGGCAAGAGGCCTGCGGGCATACATAACCCGTAGTATTCACTGTCTATACACACTAGCTAAGACCCTGTATTTTGGTTAGGGCACCAGGTGGTGCTAAATGAATTAAGTAGTGGGTAGGCAGGTAAGATAGGAGAGGGGGGGGCTTTGAGATTTTCTTTCTTCTTTGGTTCCGTCCAGCCCCTTTTACCCATATTACCGTGTGAGGAATAAAGTCCTTGTAAACGGTACCACTCTCTGCCTTTGTCATCCTTACTCGCACCTACAGTCCCATACCTCTTTCACTTCACGGGAGTTGAGTTGTAGCAGGGTGTTGCGGTCCCTCTTCACAGAGATGCGCGTAACACCTATCATGAGGTACTCTACCTCTGGCGAGCAAAACCTTGAGACCTCCTTAATAATATTAGAGATTGTGCTCTAGCTGTTATTGACAAATGGACACAGACCATCACCCTTCGTCTTACCGGAGGTTTCTGATCTGTGTTGCCAATGCAAAGAAAACCCAGCCAACTGTATGATCAATGTCCTCATTCAGCCATGACTCTGTGAAACATAAGATATTACAGTTTTTAAGTACAAATACGTTAAAGTATTACTTAAGTTGTTTATTTTATCATCACTAAGTAAGTATGAAGTATTCAATATTCAAAGACATATTCATATTCAGTACACATGTGTTTTGGGTGTTGTGCCACTAACTATGGTCACAGATCACGCCCTGATTGATTATGGATGTGGATGCTTGTACAACGCCAAGATAAATTATTAGTAACATTTGTTGCATGTCAAAAAGTTCTGATTCATCATTTTTCAACTGAATAGTGAAGAGACTCTGCATAAGGCATTATATTTATTTTTTTCTTGACCAATATTATGTATAAGTAATATGTAATACTACGCAACAAGAAGGTCTGATATCATTATTACTGAAACAGGATCCAGTGGTATATATAAAGATCCCATCCATTTAAAAAAATTGGAGGTGTCTTACACTTCAGTGTTGTGATGCAGAAATCCTAGTTGCCAAAAAGGCACGTCAAAGACTAAGAGAATAAGGCAAACAATTCTGTGGTCTGATAAGACAAACATTGAACTCTTTGGCCTGAATGCAAAGCGCAATATCCGGAGGAAACCAGGCACAGCTCATCACCCGTCTAACACATTCCCTACTGTGAAGCATGGTGGTGGCAGCGTCATGCTATGGGGATGCATTTCACCAGCAGGGAATGGGAGACTGGTAAGGGTAGAGGGTACAATGAATGGAGCCAAATATAGGCAAATCCTTGGTGAGAACCTGCTTCAGAGAGCGAACGACCTTAGACTGGGGTGGAGATTTACATTCCAACAGGACAATGACCCCAAGCACACAGCCAAAGCAATGCTGGAATGGCCCAGCCAAAGCCCAGACTTGAATCCCATTGAAAATCAGTGGAAAGACTTGAAGATTTGAGGATATTGGAAATTTAATCAAAGCCTACTAGATGATAAATTGTTTAGAACTAGGACAGAATAATTTATAACTGACTTTTTCAGACATAACACAGCAGATCCCCTTTTGGGACACTTTTAAATGTGTCTTTAGAGGCCATGCAATTCAGTACTCATCTATAAAACAAAAGCAATTTAGATCAAGAGTCCAAGTTAACAAAGGAAATTGAAGGACTAACAGTACAGTTAGATAGCAATAAAAACTGTACCATAAAGGCACAGAATAAGTAAGAGGAACAACAAAAAGAAATGGAGGAACTTATTCAAGAAAGATCCAGTGTAATACTGTATATTATAAATAGATTATAAAAATATCTCGAACTGGATGGAATATGGGTAAAAATGCACCAAATTATTTTTCAATCTTCAATATAGAAATGCTACCAGAAATGTTTTTTCAAACTTGTTACAAAGATGGAGTCACGCATGATTCACCAAATGATATTTTGAAAGATGTAGTAAAGTACTTTAAGAATATGTTTTCATTTCAGTCTCCTCCATCTCCACTAACCGTAGCGAATTGTGGATAATAATGTAAAATTAACATCTGTACAAAGAGACTCATGTGAAGGCCAAATTAAAGAGGAGGAACTTCTGGATGCAATTAAACCCGTTAAGGCTGGGTAAACTCCAGGGCTAGATGGCTTACCAGTGAAAGTATACCAAACTCCAGGGCTGGATGGCTTACCAGTGGAAGTATACCAAACTCCAGGGCTAGATGGCTTACCAGTGGAAGTATACCAAACTCCAGGGCTGGATGGCATACCAGTGGAGGTATACCAAACTTGTTTTGATATACTCAGAGGACCATTATTAGCATGTTTTAACCACTCCTAAATAAACGGTAGATTATCGGGCACGCAACAAGAAAGTCCGATTTCATTATTACTGAAACAGGATCCAAGTGGTATATATAAAGATCCAGTCCATTTAAAAAATGGAGGCCTCTTACACTTCAGTGTTGTGATGCAATAATCCTAGCAAAATGCTTGGAGCATAGAATTTAAAAAGTATTGTCAGATATTATTCATCCTAATCAGACATGTTTTATACATGGATGATACATTGGAGATAATATAAGACAAGTACTGGAAACAATAGAACACTATGAAATATTGGGGACACCAGGCCTGGTTTTCAGAGCTGATTTTGAAATTTTGGGGAATCAATTATAAAATGGGTTAAAGTTTTGTATAGTAACCCTAGGTGTAAAATAGTAAATAATGGCTACATCTCAGAAAGTTTTAAACTATCTACAGGAGTAAAACAAGGTTGTCCACTACCGGCATATCTATTTATTATTAAGGTGTCATTGTACGCTTGGTGCGTGTTTGTTCTTTGTTTAGTGTTCAAGACTTCTGTGAGCTGGTGTGTTTTTCCCTGCGTGGAAATTAGTATTGTTTTCTTATCGAGTAAAGTATGTCTTTTACTCAGTTCTGTGTCCTGACTCCTTCCTAACCGCTGCACACTGACACCTGACACTCATAGAGGATTTATCTTTATATTATTTATTTGCCATCAATGTTAAATGTTAAAATTAGATCAAACAATAATACTAAGGGATTAGAAATCCGTAGCTTAAAAACAAAGGTACGCTGATGATTCATGTTTTCTTTTAAAACCACAAGTAGAATCTCTCCATGGCCTCATAGAGGATCTAGACACTTTTGCTTTTCCTATCTGGATTAAAACAAATTATTATAAGTGTTATCCAATATTACTTATTTGATCACAAAAAAAAAATGCATATTTCACATTACCATTTACCAATTAAATGGTTCGGCGGAGATGTGGACATACTCGGTCTACAAATCCCAAAAGAAAGAAATGATCTCAATCCAATAATTTTTTATAGAAAGTTAGCAAAAAAAGATAAGATCTTGCCACCATGGAAAGGAACATACCTGTCTATTTCTGGAAAAATCACCCTGATTAACTGTTTAGTCACATCACAGTTTACCTATTTGCTTGTGGTTTGGCCTACACCTAGTGACATGCTTTTTAAATTATATGAACACAAAATATTCAATTTTATTTGGAACGGCAAACCAGACAAAATTAAAAGGGCCTATTTAAACAGTTGAAGTCGGAAGTTTATATACACCTTAGCCAAATACATTTAAACTCAGTTTTTCACAATTCCTGAGATTTAGTCTTAGGTCAGTTAGGATCACCACTTTTTCTAAAATGTCAGAATAATAGTAGAGAGAATTATTTATTTCAGCTTTTATTTCCTTCATCACATTCCCCCTGGGTCGGAAGTTTACAAACACTCAATTAGTATTTGGTAGCACTGCCTTGGGGTCAAACGTTTCGGGAAGCCTTCCACAAGCTTCCCACAATAATATGGGTGATTGTTGGCCCATTCCTCCTGACAGAGCTGGTGTAACTGAGTCAGGTTTGTAGGCATCCTTGCTTGCACACGCTTTTTCAGTTCTGCCACCGTCTCTCACAGTTGAAGTGTACCTATAATACAAATGACAGACCTCTACATGCTTGGTAAGTAGGAAAACCTGCAAAACTGGCAGTGTATTAAATACTTGTTCTCCCCACTGTATATAGGTATGTGTATGTGTATGTATATATGTGTATATGTATGTATATTGATATATATATTTACCCCCCAAAATATATGGGGGATTGGAAATGATGCAGACAATTACATTGATGGAAGCAACAATCTTTCCGCAATATTAAGCTTATCCACCCCTTAAAATAAAAAATATAAAAATGTAATACTATATTGGGGGAAAACTATGTTAAAAAATATATATAAAAAAATACTATATTGGGGATTTAAAAAAATAAAAAATAATGTTCTGACTCATTACTGATGTAACCTGTCTAGAAGAAGAGTGTCATGTCTACTAACCACCGGTCCTGGCAACCCACATTACGCACACCTGGCAACCATCATTACCTTGATTACTTCCCCTTTATTTAGCCCTCAGTAGCCTCAGTCTTCAGGCAGTATTGGTTTTTGGTCACGTTCAGTACGCGGCTCCTGTTTTGTTTTACCTGCTTATTCTCATTATTAAACGTACTTCTGCACACACTTCCTGACTCCTATACGTTAGAAAGAGCACTAGTCCAAAACGCTGACAAACATGGATGAAAATATACAGATCTCCAGAAGTTCTCTCAGCCTTTAATTTGTATATTTTTTTCACTGCCCTTTGACCCCATGGGTTTGAATAAAGCCCAGCCTCAACTCGTCAGAGTAGTAGCTATTGATAATTATAATTCTACTTTAACACTTTAGTATTCAAAAAGTCTTTATTTGCATTGACAGTGTTACCCAAATACATTATCAATAGCAAACATATTTAACATAGATAACAATAAAATGACAATAGTAACATGGCGATAATAAAAATAACATATTAAAGCCATCTATTCTCCAATAACGGCCACAAATATTTTTTTGCAGAAGTTCCTGTCTACTGTCTCCATGGAGAAATGCCTGACATGGATCTTCCCTGCGTGTCAGAAGCATATGCAAACTCCACTTCCTGCCCCATTGGTGACAACATCAACATGTTAGCCAACTGGTTGAGTCTGCCTTTGGACCAGTACAAGCTGGTAGTGTACCTGCACATTAACTTCAACAGCCGACAACCCGGACATTGTGGGGATCCCCAATGTGCCCTCTCCACCAGCACTTCTGTTAGATGTCAACAGGCTTCAGTCTTCCCAGTGTTCCAACAGGCTTCAGTCTTCACAGTGTTCCAACAGGCTTCAGTCTTCCCAGTGTTCCTACAGTTTTCCCAGTGTTCCTACAGTCTTCCCAGTGTTCCTACAGTCTTCCCAGTGTTCCTACAGGCTTCAGTGTTCCCAGTGTTCCTACAGTCTTCACAGTGTTCCTACAGGCTTCAGTCTTCCCAGTGTTCCTACACGCTCCAGTCTTCCCAGTGTTCCTACAGTCTTCACAGTGTTCCTACAGGCTTCAGTCTTCCCAGTGTTCCTACACGCTCCAGTCTTCCCAGTGTTCCTACAGGCTTCCCAGTGTTCCTACACGCTCCAGTCTTCCCAGTGTTCCTACAGGCTTCCCAGTGTTCCTACACGCTCCAGTCTTCCCAGTGTTCCTACAGTCTTCCCAGTGTTCCTACAGGCTTCAGTCTTCCCAGTGTTCCTACAGGCTTCAGTCTTCCCAGTGTTCCTTCAGTCTTCCCAGTGTTCCTACAGGCTTCAGTGTTCCCAGTGCTCACAGTGTTCCTACAGGCTTCAGTGTTCCTACAGGCTTCAGTCTTCCCAGTGTTCCTACAGGCTTCAGTGTTCCCAGTGTTCCTACAGGCTTCAGTCTTCCCAGTGTATCTACAGGCTTCAGTCTTCCCAGTGTATCTACAGGCTTCAGTCTTCCCAGTGTTCCTACATAGCAAATGGAATGGCATCAAACACTTGCAAACCACATGTTTGATGTATTTGATACCATTCCACTGATTCCACTCCAGCCATTACCACGAGCCTGTCCTCCCAAATGAAGGTCCCACCAACATCCTGTGTTCGACAGATCCATACACACAGACAGACAGACAGACAGACAGACAGACAGACAGACAGACAGACAGACAGACAGACAGACAGACAGACAGACAGACAGACAGACAGACAGACAGACAGACAGACAGACAGACAGACAGACAGACAGACACACACATACACACACATACACATATACACACTCACCCACCACCCTGTCTCTTCTTCCCTACCTTTGATTTAAACATAGGCCTGCCAAGAGAATAATGAGGCTCACGCTGATAGCTTTACTTTCTCATTCCCTCTGACCTGATCTCCCCTCATGTCTTTATTTTCTCATTCCCTCTGACCTGATCTCCACTTCAACATGTCTGTATTTTCTCATTCCCTCTGACCTGATCTCCCCTTCAACATGTCTTTATTTTCTCATTCCCTCTGACCTGATCTCCCCGTTGACACGTCTGTATTTTCTCATTCCCTCTGACCTGATCTCCCCTCCAACATGTCTGTATTTTCTCATTCCCTCTGACCTGATTTCCCCTTCAATCATGTCTGTATTTTCTCATTCCCTCTGACCTGATCTCCCCTCCAACATGTCTGTATTTTCTCATTCCCTCTGACCTGATTTCCCCTTCAATCATGTCTGTATTTTCTCATTCCCTCTGACCTGATTTCCCCTTCAATCATGTCTGTATTTTCTCATTCCCTCTGACCTGATCTCCCCGTTGACACGTCTGTATTTTCTCGTTAGCTTCTATGTCCTGTCTCCGTCCTCCTCATGGAATCACACTGTACATCACAGAAGTCCATCAAATATTTTTAATCATCAAAAGTATTAATCATTACTTCCAAAGTTGTCTTGTAGTAATTTAGAATAATTTATCCAGAACGATCTGAGATCAGCTTCGTCTATTCTACACATTTTCACAGAAGTCAAAACCCAACAACTGAAGTTCAGTGGACCACTGTACTCCTCAACCTCAAAGAGAACCATCGCATTTTCAATATTAATATGCATTTTTTTATTTTATTTATAATCTTTTAAATTTGATACAAAATTCCAGTTGCCATCTCGAGTCAAGTCCCTTCGCTATTCCCAATATAGACCCTGGTCAAAATCAGTGCACTATATAGGGAATAGGGTGCCATTGTATTGTTACATACACCAGATAGGTTCTGTTTTACAGGGTCAGCCATAGTAGTACAGTAACCCTGGAGAAAATTAGGGTTAAGTGCCTTTCTCAAGGGTGCATTGACAGATTTGTCAACTTGACATCTGAGGTTATTCAAACCGGCAACCTTTTCGGTTACCGGCCCAATCCTCTAACCACTAGGCTACCAGCCACCCTATTTACGATGCATTGTAGATGATCAAAAGGAAGAGTGTTCCCAGTCACACAGACACACGCAGCAGGAGGGCAGCCGCGACCGCAGAGAAGCAAAAGAGCATGGCTTATAGGACAAGTTGTGACGTAGGGAATATCACATGTCATGACACTATACAGTGTCAGTCCTCTCCTGCATGGTACATTTGTGCTTGATGGGATTTTCATTCAGGATAACGTTATTAAAGGAGCTTTGTCAATGGAGAATCTGCATTGAGAATGCTTTTTAGTCTTGGTATAGGTTTAATCTATGTCTGAGACAAACGTCACGAAATGAAACATTATGAGTAGAAAACACAAAAAAAGGAGGTTATACTGTAGAGTCTTGTTCCCCCCCAGAGGAGGTTATACTGTAGAGTCTTGTTCCCCCAGAGGAGGTTATACTGTAGAGTCTTGTTCCCCCCAGAGGAGGTTATACTGTAGAGTCTTGTTCCCCCCAGAGGAGGAGGTTATACTGTAGAGTCTTGTTCCCCCCAGAGGAGGTTATACTGTAGAGTCTTGTTCCCCCAGAGGAGGAGGTTATACTGTAGAGTCTTGTTCCCCCAGAGGAGGTTATACTGTAGAGTCTTGTTCCCCCAGAGAAGGTTATACTGTAGAGTCTTGTTCCCCCAGAGGAGGTTATACTGTTGAGTCTTGTTCCCCCCAGAGGAGGTTATACTGTAGAGTCTTGTTCCCCCAGAGGAGGTTATACTGTAGAGTCTTGTTCCCCCAGAGGAGGAGGTTATACTGTAGAGTCTTGTTCCCCCCAGAGGAGGTTATACTGTAGAGTCTTGTTCCCCCCAGAGGAGGTTATACTGTAGAGTCTTGTTCCCCCAGAGGAGGAGGTTATACTGTAGAGTCTTGTTCTCCCAGAGGAGGTTATACTGTAGAGTCTTGTTCCCCCAGAGGAGGAGGTTATACTGTAGAGTCTTGTTCCCCCAGAGGAGGTTATACTGTAGAGTCTTGTTCCCCCAGAGGAGGTTATACTGTAGAGTCTTGTTCCCCCCAGAGGAGGTTATACTGTAGAGTCTTGTTCCCCCAGAGGAGGAGGTTATACTGTAGAGTCTTGTTCCCCCAGAGGAGGTTATACTGTAGAGTCTTGTTCCCCCAGAGGAGGTTATACTGTAGAGTCTTGTTACCCCCAGAGGAGGAGGTTAAACTGTAGAGTCTTGTTCCCCCAGAGGAGGAGGTTATACTGTAGAGTCTTGTTCCCCCAGAGGAGGTTATACTGTAGAGTCTTGTTCCCCCAGAGGAGGAGGTTATACTGTAGAGTCTTGTTCCCCCCAGAGGAGGTTATACTGTAGAGTCTTGTTCCCCCAGAGGAGGTTATACTGTAGAGTCTTGTTACCCCCAGAGGAGGAGGTTAAACTGTAGAGTCTTGTTCCCCCCAGAGGAGGTTATACTGTAGAGTCTTGTTCCCCCAGAGGAGGTTATACTGTAGAGTCTTGTTCCCCCAGAGGAGGTTATACTGTAGAGTCTTGTTCCCCCAGAGGAGGTTATACTGTAGAGTCTTGTTCCCCCCAGAGGAGGAGGTTATACTGTAGAGTCTTGTTCCCCCAGAGGAGGAGGTTATACTGTAGAGTCTTGTTCCCCCAGAGGAGGTTATACTGTAGAGTCTTGTTCCCCCCAGAGGAGGTTATACTGTAGAGTCTTGTTCCCCCAGAGGAGGTTATACTGTAGAGTCTTGTTACCCCCAGAGGAGGAGGTTAAACTGTAGAGTCTTGTTCCCCAGAGGAGGTTATACTGTAGAGTCTTGTTCCCCCAGAGGAGGAGGTTAACTGTAGAGTCTTGTTCCCCAGAGGAGGTTATACTGTAGAGTCTTGTTCCCCCCAGAGGAGGTTATACTGTAGAGTCTTGTTCCCCCAGAGGAGGAGGTTATACTGTAGAGTCTTGTTCCCCCAGAGGAGGAGGTTATACTGTAGAGTCTTGTTCCCCCAGAGGAGGTTATACTGTAGAGTCTTGTTCCCCCAGAGGAGGTTATACTGTAGAGTCTTGTTCCCCCAGAGGAGGTTATACTGTAGAGTCTTGTTCCCCCAGAGGAGGAGGTTAAACTGTAGAGTCTTGTTCCCCCCCCCCAGTGGAGGAGGTTATACTGTAGAGTCTTGTTCCCCCCCCCAGTAGAGGAGGTTATACTGTAGAGTCTTGTTCCCCCAGAGGAGGTTATACTGTAGAGTCTTGTTCCCCCAGAGGAGGAGGTTATACTGTAGAGTCTTGTTCCCCCAGAGGAGGTTATACTGTAGAGTCTTGTTCCCCCAGAGGAGGTTATACTGTAGAGTCTTGTTCCCCCCAGAGGAGGAGGTTATACTGTAGAGTCTTGTTCCCCCCAGTGGAGGAGGTTATACTGTAGAGTCTTGTTCCTCCAGAGGAGGTTATACTGTAGAGTCTTGTTCCCCCCCAGAGGAGGTTATACTGTTGAGTCTTGTTCCCCCAGAGGAGGTTATACTGTAGAGTCTTGTTCCCCCCAGAGGAGGTTATACTGTAGAGTCTTGTTCCCCCAGAGGAGGTTATACTGTAGAGTCTTGTTCCCCCAGAGGAGGAGGTTATACTGTAGAGTCTTGTTCCCCCAGAGGAGGTTATACTGTAGAGTCTTGTTCCCCCAGAGGAGGTTATACTGTAGAGTCTTATTACCCCCAAAGGAGGAGGTTAAACTGTAGAGTCTTGTTCCCCAGAGGAGGTTATACTGTAGAGTCTTGTTACCCCCAGAGGAGGAGGTTAAACTGCAGAGTCTTGTTCCCCAGAGGAGGTTATACTGTAGAGTCTTGTTCCCCCCAGAGGAGGTTATACTGTAGAGTCTTGTTACCCCCAGAGGAGGAGGTTAAACTGTAGAGTCTTGTTCCCCAGAGGAGGTTATACTGTAGAGTCTTGTTCCCCCAGAGGAGGTTATACTGTAGAGTCTTGTTCCCCAGAGGAGGTTATACTGTAGAGTCTTGTTCCCCCAGAGGAGGTTATACTGTAGAGTCTTATTACCCCCAAAGGAGGAGGTTAAACTGTAGAGTCTTGTTCCCCAGAGGAGGTTATACTGTAGAGTCTTGTTCCCCCCCAGAGGAGGTTATACTGTAGAGTCTTGTTCCCCCAGAGGAGGTTATACTGTAGAGTCTTGTTCCCCCAGAGGAGGAGGTTATACTGTAGAGTCTTGTTCCCCCAGAGGAGGTTATACTGTAGAGTCTTGTTCCCCCAGAGGAGGAGGTTATACTGTAGAGTCTTGTTCCCCCAGAGGAGGTTATACTGTAGAGTCTTGTTCCCCCAGAGAGGAGGTTAAACTGTAGAGTCTTGTTCCCCCAGAGGAGGAGGTTAAACTGTAGAGTCTTGTTCCCCCAGAGGAGGTTATACTGTAGAGTCTTGTTCCCCCAGAGGAGGCTATACTGTAGAGTCTTGTTACCCCCAGAGGAGGAGGTTATACTGTAGAGTCTTGTTCCCCCAGAGGAGGTTATACTGTAGAGTCTTGTTCCCCCAGAGGAGGTTATACTGTAGAGTCTTGTTCCCCCAGAGGAGGTTATACTGTAGAGTCTTGTTCCCCCAGAGGAGGTTATACTGTAGAGTCTTGTTCCTCCAGAGGAGGTTATACTGTAGAGTCTTGTTCCCCCAGAGGAGGTTATACTGTTGAGTCTTGTTCCCCAGAGGAGGTTATACTGTAGAGTCTTGTTCCCCCCAGAGGAGGTTATACTGTAGAGTCTTGTTCCCCCAGAGGAGGTTATACTGTAGAGTCTTGTTCCCCCAGAGGAGGAGGTTATACTGTAGAGTCTTGTTCCCCCAGAGGAGGTTATACTGTAGAGTCTTGTTCCCCCAGAGGAGGTTATACTGTAGAGTCTTATTACCCCCAAAGGAGGAGGTTAAACTGTAGAGTCTTGTTCCCCAGAGGAGGTTATACTGTAGAGTCTTGTTACCCCCAGAGGAGGAGGTTAAACTGTAGAGTCTTGTTCCCCAGAGGAGGTTATACTGTAGAGTCTTGTTCCCCCCCAGAGGAGGTTATACTGTAGAGTCTTGTTCTCCCAGAGGAGGTTATACTGTAGAGTCTTGTTCCCCCAGAGGAGGTTATACTGTAGAGTCTTGTTCCCCCAGAGGAGGTTATACTGTAGAGTCTTGTTCCCCCAGAGGAGGTTATACTGTAGAGTCTTGTTCCCCCCAGAGGAGGTTATACTGTAGAGTCTTGTTCCCCCAGAGGAGGTTATACTGTAGAGTCTTGTTCCCCCAGAGGAGGTTATACTGTAGAGTCTTGTTCCCCCAGAGGAGGTTATACTGTAGAGTCTTGTTACCCCCAGAGGAGGAGGTTAAACTGTAGAGTCTTGTTCCCCCCAGAGGAGGTTATACTGTAGAGTCTTGTTCCCCCAGAGGAGGTTATACTGTAGAGTCTTGTTCCCCCAGAGGAGGAGGTTATACTGTAGAGTCTTGTTCCCCCAGAGGAGGTTATACTGTAGAGTCTTGTTCCCCCCAGAGGAGGTTATACTGTAGAGTCTTGTTACCCCCAGAGGAGGAGGTTAAACTGTAGAGTCTTGTTCCCCCCAGAGGAGGTTATACTGTAGAGTCTTGTTCCCCCAGAGGAGGTTATACTGTAGAGTCTTGTTCCCCCCAGAGGAGGTTATACTGTAGAGTCTTGTTCCCCCCAGAGGAGGTTATACTGTAGAGTCTTGTTACCCCCAGAGGAGGAGGTTAAACTGTAGAGTCTTGTTCCCCAGAGGAGGTTATACTGTAGAGTCTTGTTCCCCCAGAGGAGGTTATACTGTAGAGTCTTGTTCCCCAGAGGAGGTTATACTGTAGAGTCTTGTTCCCCCAGAGGAGGTTATACTGTAGAGTCTTATTACCCCCAAAGGAGGAGGTTAAACTGTAGAGTCTTGTTCCCCAGAGGAGGTTATACTGTAGAGTCTTGTTACCCCCAGAGGAGGAGGTTAAACTGTAGAGTCTTGTTCCCCAGAGGAGGTTATACTGTAGAGTCTTGTTCCCCCCCAGAGGAGGTTATACTGTAGAGTCTTGTTCCCCCAGAGGAGGTTATACTGTAGAGTCTTGTTCCCCCAGAGGAGGAGGTTATACTGTAGAGTCTTGTTCCCCCAGAGGAGGTTATACTGTAGAGTCTTGTTCCCCCAGAGGAGGAGGTTATACTGTAGAGTCTTGTTCCCCCAGAGGAGGTTATACTGTAGAGTCTTGTTCCCCCAGAGGAGGAGGTTAAACTGTAGAGTCTTGTTCCCCCAGAGGAGGAGGTTAAACTGTAGAGTCTTGTTCCCCCAGAGGAGGTTATACTGTAGAGTCTTGTTCCCCCCAGAGGAGGTTATACTGTAGAGTCTTGTTCCCCCAGAGGAGGAGGTTATACTGTAGAGTCTTGTTCCCCAGAGGAGGTTATACTGTAGAGTCTTGTTCCCCCAGAGGAGGTTATACTGTAGAGTCTTGTTCCCCCAGAGGAGGTTATACTGTAGAGTCTTGTTCCCCCACAGGAGGTTAACCTGTAGAGTCTTGTTCCCCCAGTGGAGGTTATACTGTAGAGTCTTGTTCCCCCCAGAGGAGGTTATACTGTTGAGTCTTGTTCCCCCCCAGAGGAGGTTATACTGTAGAGTCTTGTTCCCCCAGAGGAGGTTATACTGTAGAGTCTTGTTCCCCCAGAGGAGGTTATACTGTAGAGTCTTGTTCCCCCAGAGGAGGAGGTTATACTGTAGAGTCTTGTTCCCCCAGAGGAGGTTATACTGTAGAGTCTTGTTCCACCCAGAGGAGGTTATACTGTAGAGTCTTGTTACCCCCAGAGGAGGAGGTTAAACTGTAGAGTCTTGTTCCCCCCAGAGGAGGTTATACTGTAGAGTCTTGTTCCCCCCAGAGGAGGTTATACTGTAGAGTCTTGTTCCCCCCCAGAGGAGGTTATACTGTAGAGTCTTGTTCCCCCCAGAGGAGGTTATACTGTAGAGTCTTGTTACCCCCAGAGGAGGAGGTTAAACTGTAGAGTCTTGTTCCCCAGAGGAGGTTATACTGTAGAGTCTTGTTCCCCCAGAGGAGGTTATACTGTAGAGTCTTGTTCCCCAGAGGAGGTTATACTGTAGAGTCTTGTTCCCCCAGAGGAGGTTATACTGTAGAGTCTTGTTACCCCCAGAGGAGGAGGTTAAACTGTAGAGTCTTGTTCCCCAGAGGAGGTTATACTGTAGAGTCTTGTTACCCCCAGAGGAGGAGGTTAAACTGTAGAGTCTTGTTCCCCAGAGGACGTTATACTGTAGAGTCTTGTTCCCCCCCAGAGGAGGTTATACTGTAGAGTCTTGTTCCCCCAGAGGAGGTTATACTGTAGAGTCTTGTTCCCCCAGAGGAGGAGGTTATACTGTAGAGTCTTGTTCCCCCAGAGGAGGTTATACTGTAGAGTCTTGTTCCCCCAGAGGAGGAGGTTATACTGTAGAGTCTTGTTCCCCCAGAGGAGGTTATACTGTAGAGTCTTGTTCCCCCAGAGGAGGAGGTTAAACTGTAGAGTCTTGTTCCCCCAGAGGAGGAGGTTAAACTGTAGAGTCTTGTTCCCCCAGAGGAGGTTATACTGTAGAGTCTTGTTCCCCCAGAGGAGGTTATACTGTAGAGTCTTGTTCCCCCAGAGGAGGAGGTTATACTGTAGAGTCTTGTTCCCCCAGAGGAGGTTATACTGTAGAGTCTTGTTCCCCACAGAGGAGGTTATACTGTAGAGTCTTGTTCCCCCAGAGGAGGTTATACTGTAGAGTCTTGTTCCCCCAGAGGAGGAGGTTATACTGTAGAGTCTTGTTCCCCCAGAGGAGGTTATACTGTAGAGTCTTGTTCCCCCAGAGGAGGTTATACTGTAGAGTCTTGTTCCCCCAGAGGAGGTTATACTGTAGAGTCTTGTTCCCCCAGAGGAGGTTATACTGTAGAGTCTTGTTCCCCCAGAGGAGGTTATACTGTAGAGTCTTGTTCCCCCCAGAGGAGGTTATACTGTAGAGTATTGTTCCCCCAGAGGAGGAGGTTATACTGTAGAGTCTTGTTCCCCCCAGAGGAGGTTATACTGTAGAGTCTTGTTCCCCCCAGAGGAGGTTAAACTGTAGAGTCTTGTTCCCCCCCAGAGGAGGTTATACTGTAGAGTCTTGTTCCCCCAGAGGAGGTTATACTGTAGAGTCTTGTTCCCCCAGAGGAGGTTATACTGTAGAGTCTTGTTCCCCCAGAGGAGGTTATACTGTAGAGTCTTGTTCCCCCAGAGGAGGTTATACTGTAGAGTCTTGTTCCCCCAGAGGAGGAGGTTATACTGTAGAGTCTTGTTCCCCCAGAGGAGGTTATACTGTAGAGTCTTGTTCCCCCCAGAGGAGGTTATACTGTAGAGTCTTGTTCTCCCAGAGGAGGTTATACTGTAGAGTCTTGTTCCCCAGAGGAGGTTATACTGTAGAGTCTTGTTCCCCCCAGAGGAGGTTATACTGTAGAGTCTTGTTCCCCCAGAGGAGGAGGTTATACTGTAGAGTGTTGTTCCCCCCCAGAGGAGGTTATACTGTAGAGTCTTGTTCCCCCAGAGGAGGTTATACTGTAGAGTCTTGTTCCCCCCAGAGGAGGTTAAACTGTAGAGTCTTGTTCCCCCAGAGAAGGAGGTTATACTGTAGAGTCTTGTTCCCCCAGAGGAGGAGGTTATACTGTAGAGTCTTGTTCCCCCAGAGGAGGTTATACTGTAGAGTCTTGTTCCCCCAGAGGAGGTTATACTGTAGAGTCTCGTTCCCCCAGAGGAGGAGGTTATACTGTAGAGTCTTGTTCCCCCAGAGGAGGAGGTTATACTGTAGAGTCTTGTTCCCCCAGAGGAGGTTATACTGTAGAGTCTTGTTCCCCCAGAGGAGGTTATACTGTAGAGTCTTGTTCCCCCAGAGGAGGTTATACTGTAGAGTCTTGTTCCCCCAGAGGAGGTTATACTGTAGAGTCTTGTTCCCCCAGAGGAGGTTATACTGTAGAGTCTTGTTCCCCCAGAGGAGGTTATACTGTAGAGTCTTGTTCCCCCCAGAGGAGGTTATACTGTAGAGTCTTGTTCCCACAGAGGAGGAGGTTATACTGTAGAGTCTTGTTCCCCCCCAGAGGAGGTTATACTGTTGAGTCTTGTTCCCCCCAGAGGAGGTTATACTGTAGAGTCTTGTTCCCCCAGAGGAGGTTATACTGTAGAGTCTTGTTCCCCCAGAGGAGGTTATACTGTAGAGTCTTGTTCCCCCAGAGGTGGTTATACTGTAGAGTCTTGTTCCCCCAGAGGAGGTTGTACTGTAGAGTCTTGTTCCCCCAGAGGAGGTTATACTGTAGAGTCTTGTTCCCACAGAGGAGGTTATACTGTAGAGTCTTGTTCCCCCAGAGGAGGTTATACTGTAGAGTCTTGTTACCCCCAGAGGAGGAGGTTAAACTGTAGAGTCTTGTTCCCCAGAGGAGGTTATACTGTAGAGTCTTGTTACCCCCAGAGGAGGAGGTTAAACTGTAGAGTCTTGTTCCCCAGAGGAGGTTATACTGTAGAGTCTTGTTCCCCCCCAGAGGAGGTTATACTGTAGACTTGTTCCCCCAGAGGAGGTTATACTGTAGAGTATTGTTCCCCCAGAGGAGGAGGTTATACTGTAGAGTCTTGTTCCCCCAGAGGAGGTTATACTGTAGAGTCTTGTTCCCCCAGAGGAGGAGGTTATACTGTAGAGTCTTGTTCCCCCAGAGGAGGTTATACTGTAGAGTCTTGTTCCCCCAGAGGAGGAGGTTAAACTGTAGAGTCTTGTTCCCCCAGAGGAGGAGGTTAAACTGTAGAGTCTTGTTCCCCCAGAGGAGGTTATACTGTAGAGTCTTGTTCCCCCCAGAGGAGGTTATACTGTAGAGTCTTGTTCCCCCAGAGGAGGAGGTTATACTGTAGAGTCTTGTTCCCCCCAGAGGAGGTTATACTGTAGAGTCTTGTTCCCCACAGAGGAGGTTATACTGTAGAGTCTTGTTCCCCCCAGAGGAGGTTATACTGTAGAGTCTTGTTCCCCCAGAGGAGGAGGTTATACTGTAGAGTCTTGTTCCCCCCAGAGGAGGTTATACTGTAGAGTCTTGTTCCCCCAGAGGAGGTTATACTGTAGAGTCTTGTTCCCCCCCAGAGGAGGTTATACTGTAGAGTCTTGTTCCCCCAGAGGAGGTTATACTGTAGAGTCTTGTTCCCCCAGAGGAGGTTATACTGTAGAGTCTTGTTCCCCCCAGAGGAGGTTATACTGTAGAGTCTTGTTCCCCCAGAGGAGGAGGTTATACTGTAGAGTCTTGTTCCCCCCAGAGGAGGTTATACTGTAGAGTCTTGTTCCCCCCAGAGGAGGTTATACTGTAGAGTCTTGTTCCCCCAGAGGAGGTTATACTGTAGAGTCTTGTTCCCCCAGAGGAGGTTATACTGTAGAGTCTTGTTCCCCCAGAGGAGGTTATACTGTAGAGTCTTGTTCCCCCAGAGGAGGTTATACTGTAGAGTCTTGTTCCCCCAGAGGAGGTTATACTGTAGAGTCTTGTTCCCCCAGAGGAGGTTATACTGTAGAGTCTTGTTCCCCCCAGTCTTGTTCCCCCCAGAGGAGGTTATACTGTAGTCTTGTTCCCCCCAGAGGAGGTTATACTGTAGAGTCTTGTTCTCCCAGAGGAGGTTATACTGTAGAGTCTTGTTCCCCAGAGGAGGTTATACTGTAGAGTCTTGTTCCCCCCAGAGGAGGTTATACTGTAGAGTCTTGTTCCCCCAGAGGAGGAGGTTATACTGTAGAGTCTTGTTCCCCCCAGAGGAGGTTATACTGTAGAGTCTTGTTCCCCCAGAGGAGGTTATACTGTAGAGTCTTGTTCCCCCCAGAGGAGGTTAAACTGTAGAGTCTTGTTCCCCCAGAGAAGGAGGTTATACTGTAGAGTCTTGTTCCCCCAGAGGAGGAGGTTATACTGTAGAGTCTTGTTCCCCCCAGAGGAGGTTATACTGTAGAGTCTTGTTCCCCCAGAGGAGGTTATACTGTAGAGTCTCGTTCCCCCAGAGGAGGAGGTTATACTGTAGAGTCTTGTTCCCCCAGAGGAGGAGGTTATACTGTAGAGTCTTGTTCCCCCCAGAGGAGTTTATACTGTAGAGTCTTGTTCCCCCAGAGGAGGTTATACTGTAGAGTCTTGTTCCCCCCAGAGGAGGTTATACTGTAGAGTCTTGTTCCCCCAGAGGAGGTTATACTGTAGAGTCTTGTTCCCCCAGAGGAGGTTATACTGTAGAGTCTTGTTCCCCCAGAGGAGGTTTATAGAGTCTTGTTCCCCCAGAGGAGGTTATAGTAGAGTCTTGTTCCCCCAGAGGAGGTTACTGTAGAGTCTTGTTCCCCCCAGAGGAGGTTATACTGTAGAGTCTTGTTCCCCCAGAGGAGGTTATACTGTAGAGTCTTGTTCCCCCAGAGGAGGTTATACTGTAGAGTCTTGTTCCCCCAGAGGAGGTTATACTGTAGAGTCTTGTTCCCCCAGAGGAGGTTATACTGTAGAGTCTTGTTCCCCCAGAGGAGGTTATACTGTAGAGTCTTGTTCCCCCAGAGGAGGTTATACTGTAGAGTCTTGTTCCCCCCAGAGGAGGTTATACTGTAGAGTCTTGTTCCCCCAGAGGAGGTTATACTGTAGAGTCTTGTTCCCCCAGAGGAGAGGAGGTTATACTGTAGAGTCTTGTTCCCCCAGAGGAGGTTATACTGTAGAGTCTTGTTCCCCCAGAGGAGGTTATACTGTAGAGTCTTGTTCCCCCAGAGGAGGTTATACTGTAGTAGAGTCTTGTTCCCCAGAGGAGGTTATACTGTAGAGTCTTGTTCCCCCAGAGGAGGAGGTTATACTGTAGAGTCTTGTTCCCCCAGAGGAGGTTATACTGTAGAGTCTTGTTCCCCCAGAGGAGGTTATACTGTAGAGTCTTGTTCCCCCAGAGGAGTCTTGTTATACTGTAGAGTCTTGTTCCCCCAGAGGAGGTTATACTGTAGAGTCTTGTTCCCCCCAGAGGAGGTTATACTGTAGAGTCTTGTTCCCCCAGAGGAGGTTATACTGTAGAGTCTTGTTCCCCCAGAGGAGGTTATACTGTAGAGTCTTGTTCCCCCAGAGGAGGTTATACTGTAGAGTCTTGTTCCCCCAGAGGAGGTTATACTGTAGAGTCTTGTTCCCCCAGAGGAGGAGGTTATACTGTAGAGTCTTGTTCCCCCAGAGGAGGTTATACTGTAGAGTCTTGTTCCCCCCCCCCCAGAGGAGGTTATACTGTAGAGTCTTGTTCCCCCCAGAGGAGGTTATACTGTAGAGTCTTGTTCCCCCAGAGGAGGTTATACTGTAGAGTCTTGTTCCCCAGAGGAGGTTATACTGTAGAGTCTTGTTCCCCCAGAGGAGGTTATACTGTAGAGTCTTGTTCCCCCAGAGGAGGAGGTTATACTGTAGAGTCTTGTTCCCCCAGAGGAGGTTATACTGTAGAGTCTTGTTCCCCCAGAGGAGGTTATACTGTAGAGTCTTGTTCCCCCAGAGGAGGTTAAACTGTAGAGTCTTGTTCCCCCAGAGAAGGAGGTTATACTGTAGAGTCTTGTTCCCCCAGAGGAGGAGGTTATACTGTAGAGTCTTGTTCCCCCAGAGGAGGTTATACTGTAGAGTCTTGTTCCCCCAGAGGAGGTTATAGTCTGTTCCACCAGGAGAGTCTGTAGAGTTTGTTCCCCCAGAGGAGGAGGTTATACTGTAGAGTCTTGTTCCCCCCAGAGGAGGTTATACTGTAGAGTCTTGTTCCCCCAGAGGAGGTTATACTGTAGAGTCTTGTTCCCCCAGAGGAGGTTATACTGTAGAGTCTTGTTCCCCCAGAGGAGGTTATACTGTAGAGTCTTGTTCCCCCAGAGGAGGTTATACTGTAGAGTCTTGTTCCCCCAGAGGAGGTTATACTGTAGAGTCTTGTTCCCCCAGAGGAGGTTATACTGTAGAGTCTTGTTCCCCCAGAGAGGAGGTTATACTGTAGAGTCTTGTTCCCCCAGAGGAGGTTATACTGTAGAGTCTTGTTCCCCCAGAGGAGGTTATACTGTAGAGTCTTGTTCCCCCAGAGGAGGTTATACTGTAGAGTCTTGTTCCCCCAGAGGAGGTTATACTGTAGAGTCTTGTTCCCCCAGAGGAGGTTATTGTTCCCCCAGAGGAGGTTATACTGTAGAGTCTTGTTCCCCCAGAGGAGGTTATACTGTAGAGTCTTGTTCCCCCCCAGAGGAGGTTATACTGTAGAGTCTTGTTCCCCCAGAGGAGGTTATACTGTAGAGTCTTGTTCCCCCAGAGGAGGTTATACTGTAGAGTCTTGTTCCCCAGAGGAGGTTATACTGTAGAGTCTTGTTCCCCCAGAGGAGGTTATACTGTAGAGTCTTGTTCCCCCAGAGGAGGTTATACTGTAGAGTCTTGTTCCCCCAGAGGAGGTTATACTGTAGAGTCTTGTTCCCCCAGAGGAGGTTATACTGTAGAGTCTTGTTCCCCCCAGAGGAGGTTATACTGTAGAGTCTTGTTCCCCCCCAGAGGAGGTTATACTGTAGAGTCTTGTTCCCCCCAGAGGAGGTTATACTGTAGAGTCTTGTTCCCCAGAGGAGGTTATACTGTAGAGTCTTGTTCCCCCAGAGGAGGTTAAACTGTAGAGTCTTGTTCCCCCAGAGGAGGTTATACTGTAGAGTCTTGTTCCCCCAGAGGAGGTTAGACTGTAGAGTCTTGTTCCCCCAGAGGAGGTTATACTTAGTCTTGTTCCCCCAGAGGAGGTTATACTGTAGAGTCTTGTTCCCCCAGAGGAGGTTATACTGTAGAGTCTTGTTCCCCCAGAGGAGGTTATACTGTAGAGTCTTGTTCCCCCCCAGAGGAGGTTATACTGTAGAGTCTTGTTCCCCCAGAGGAGGTTATACTGTAGAGTCTTGTTCCCCCCAGAGGAGGAGGTTATACTGTAGAGTCTTGTTCCCCCCAGAGGAGGTTATACTGTAGAGTCTTGTTCCCCCAGAGGAGGTTATACTGTAGAGTCTTGTTCCCAGAGGAGGAGGAGGTTATACTGTAGAGTCTTGTTCCCCCAGAGGAGGTTATACTGTAGAGTCTTGTTCCCCCAGAGGAGGTTATACTGTAGAGTCTTGTTCCCCCAGAGGAGGTTATACTGTAGAGTCTTGTTCCCCCAGAGGAGGTTATACTGTAGAGTCTTGTTCCCCCAGAGGAGGTTATACTGTAGAGTCTTGTTCCCCCCAGAGAGGAGGTTATACTGTAGAGTCTTGTTCCCCCAGAGAGGAGGTTATACTGTAGAGTCTTGTTCCCCCAGAGGAGGTTATACTGTAGAGTCTTGTTCCCCCAGAGGAGGTTATACTGTAGAGTCTTGTTCCCCCAGAGGAGGTTATACTGAGAGTCTTGTTCCCCAGAGGAGGAGGTTATACTGTAGAGTCTTGTTCCCCCAGAGGAGGAGGTTATACTGTAGAGTCTTGTTCCCCCAGAGGTTATACTGAGTCTTGTTCCCCCAGAGGAGGTTATACTGTAGAGTCTTGTTCCCCCCAGAGGAGGTTATACTGTAGAGTCCCCAGAGGAGGTTATACTGTAGAGTCTTGTTCCCCCAGAGGAGGTTATACTGTAGAGTCTTGTTCCCCCCAGAGGAGGTTATACTGTAGAGTCTTGTTCCCCCAGAGGAGGTTATACTGTAGAGTCTTGTTCCCCCAGAGGAGGTTATACTGTAGAGTCTTGTTCCCCCAGAGGAGGTTATACTGTAGAGTCTTGTTCCCCCAGAGGAGGTTATACTGTAGAGTCTTGTTCCCCCAGAGGAGGTTATACTGTAGAGTCTTGTTCCCCCCAGTCTTGTTCCCCCCAGAGGAGGTTATACTGTAGAGTCTTGTTCCCCCAGAGGAGGTTATACTGTAGAGTCTTGTTCCCCCAGAGGAGGTTATACTGTAGAGTCTTGTTCCCCCAGAGGAGGTTATACTGTAGAGTCTTGTTCCCCCAGAGGAGGTTATACTGTAGAGTCTTGTTCCCCCAGAGTCTTGAGGAGGTTATACTGTAGAGTCTTGTTCCCCCAGAGGAGGTTATACTGTAGAGTCTTGTTCCCCCCAGAGGAGGTTATACTGTAGAGTCTTGTTCCCCCCAGAGGAGGTTATACTGTAGAGTCTTGTTCCCCCCCAGAGGAGGTTATACTGTAGAGTCTTGTTCTCCCAGAGGAGGTTATACTGTAGAGTCTTGTTCCCCAGAGGAGGTTATACTGTAGAGTCTTGTTCCCCCCAGAGGAGGTTATACTGTAGAGTCTTGTTCCCCCAGAGGAGGAGGTTATACTGTAGAGTCTTGTTCCCCCCCAGAGGAGGTTATACTGTAGAGTCTTGTTCCCCCAGAGGAGGTTATACTGTAGAGTCTTGTTCCCCCAGAGGAGGTTAAACTGTAGAGTCTTGTTCCCCCAGAGAAGGAGGTTATACTGTAGAGTCTTGTTCCCCCAGAGGAGGAGGTTATACTGTAGAGTCTTGTTCCCCCCAGAGGAGGTTATACTGTAGAGTCTTGTTCCCCCAGAGGAGGTTATACTGTAGAGTCTTGTTCCCCCAGAGGAGGAGGTTATACTGTAGAGTCTTGTTCCCCCCAGAGGAGGAGGTTATACTGTAGAGTCTTGTTCCCCCAGAGGAGGTTATACTGTAGAGTCTTGTTCCCCCAGAGGAGGTTATACTGTAGAGTCTTGTTCCCCCAGAGGAGGTTATACTGTAGAGTCTTGTTCCCCCAGAGGAGGTTATACTGTAGAGTCTTGTTCCCCCAGAGGAGGTTATACTGTAGAGTCTTGTTCCCCCAGAGGAGGTTATACTGTAGAGTCTTGTTCCCCCAGAGGAGGAGGTTATACTGTAGAGTCTTGTTCCCCCAGAGGAGGTTATACTGTAGAGTCTTGTTCCCCCAGAGGAGGTTAAACTGTAGAGTCTTGTTCCCCCCAGAGGAGGTTATACTGTAGAGTCTTGTTCCCCCAGAGGAGGTTATACTGTAGAGTCTTGTTCCCCCAGAGGAGGTTATACTGTAGAGTCTTGTTCCCCCAGAGGAGGTTATACTGTAGAGTCTTGTTCCCCCAGAGGAGGTTATACTGTAGAGTCTTGTTCCCCCAGAGGAGGAGGTTAAACTGTAGAGTCTTGTTCCCCCAGAGGAGGTTATACTGTTGAGTCTTGTTCCCCCAGAGGAGGTTATACTGTAGAGTCTTGTTCCCCCAGAGGAGGTTATACTGTAGAGTCTTGTTCCCCCAGAGGAGGTTATACTGTAGAGTCTTGTTCCCCCAGAGGAGGTTATACTGTAGAGTCTTGTTCCCCCAGAGGAGGTTGTACTGTAGAGTCTTGTTCCCCCAGAGGAGGTTATACTGTAGAGTCTTGTTCCCCCAGAGGAGGAGGTTATACTGTAGAGTCTTGTTCCCCCCAGAGGAGGTTAAACTGTAGAGTCTTGTTCCCCCAGAGAAGGAGGTTATACTGTAGAGTCTTGTTCCCCCAGAGGAGGAGGTTATACTGTAGAGTCTTGTTCCCCCAGAGGAGGTTATACTGTAGAGTCTTGTTCCCCCAGAGGAGGAGGTTATACTGTAGAGTCTTGTTCCCCCAGAGGAGGAGGTTATACTGTAGAGTCTTGTTCCCCCCAGAGGAGGAGGTTATACTGTAGAGTCTTGTTCCCCCCAGAGGAGGAGGTTATACTGTGGAGTCTTGTTCCTACAGGGGAGGAGGTTATACTGTAGAGTCTTGTTCCTACAGGGGAGGAGGTTATACTGTAGAGGGAATGAACGAGCTACAGGAGAGGACGGAGAGGTTTTATGCTGGTTCTAGACACACACACACACCACACACACACACACACACACACACACACACACACACACACACACACACACACACACACACCAAAAGCTTGTGCCTTGTGGAAAATAGGAAAATCCCAATGTTAGAGAGCTAGGCAATAGGCAGAACAGAGTGACAAAGAAAATAGGGCTAACATCGCTCCACAGTTTTGTAATCACAGCGTTGTTTGTCATGGTAACAGTCTCTCGGTGCAGGGTTCACAAACCTGCATTTTTACATTATCACTGCTCAACACATGGGGAACCTCTTATAACAATACTTCAGGAAAATTGTTTTGTTTTTACAATCTGAGAAACCAGGCGGCTTCATGTCATAACATTACCGATCATCAATGTTTTTTGAGTCAAACGTTACGTTTAGATGACCCAATAAATTAGATATCTGATTATTGTTGGTGTCATCAGTCAGTTAGTTACAGTATGGTGTTACACCTTCATGGTTTCAGCATCATGGAGGATGCCTGGTCAGACCAGTATAGCTAGCTGGAATGAATGGAACGTATGGCCTAAAAGCTTCTGTCCACTGTGAAAACAACAGCCTTTGCAGGTTCACAACTCGGATTCAGCTGCGTTGCTTTTCAGAGTCTCCTCTCCTGTCCCAGACAGATGTTCTGCATATTCATGATATCCCTAATCAATCAAGTTATCCAGGAGACACGTCTCTAACGTCAATCCATGGCGCCGCAATTAATCCCTGTCTGTCTGTCGACCTACCACACCTGAGGTTTAGTGGAGCTAACATCAGCCCCATTCCCTATATAGTACACTACTTTGACCAGAGCCCTATGGGCCATCGTCAACAGTAGTGCACTATATAGGGAATAGGGTGCCATTTGGGACTGATACAGGGTGACAGGTATAGAGACATGAGGAAGGTAAAGCTAGCAGGGCACTACATAGGGAATAGGGGACTGTTATGGACCCACTTGAGGTGACAGGTATAGAGACAGGAGGAAGTTAAAGTGAATGACCTGATGTAGTGCTTCTTGTCAACACAGCACTAGGAAGATCGGAGGGGGCAGGTTTACATCCCAAATAGCACCTCATCCCTTATAGTGTACTAGTGTTGACTAGGGCCCATGCACTATTTAGTGATTAGTGTGCCATTTGGCACTCAGTCTCAGTCAAAGCTCAGAGTGAAACGTTAAGTGTAGAAAAAGGTGCTTCTGGTTACTGTGATGCTTGGAAAGAACACACTTAATATGTCATGTCACTGTGTGTGTGTGTGTGTGTGTGTGTGTGTGTGTGTGTGTGTGTGTGTGTGTGTGTGTGTGTGTGTGTGTGTGTGTGTGTGTGTGTGTGTGTGTGTGTGTGTGTGTGTGTGTGTGTGTGTGTGTGTGTGTGTGTGTGTGTGTGTGTGTGTGCGTGTGCACGTGTGAGAGAGAGAGAGTAAAACGTACAGCCACATATTTTCACTCTAGCACAGTGGTTTGAGACGAAACAATTTTTTAAAGAATTTCCCACGACACACCCCACCCTAAATCTAATGACTCATTCTTAATATTGTCTTACACAACAAATAACCTTCAATTTATTGCATTTTCATCTCTTATCAAAATGTAAAGAAATACACAATAAATACACGTAGTGTCCCTGACCTGAGAGAACTTTTTACGTCTCTATTTTGGTTTGGTCAGGGTGTGATTTGGGGTGGGCATTCTATGTTCTTTTTTCTATGTTTTTGTATTTCTTTGTTTTGGCCGGGTATGGTTCTCAATCGGGGACAGCTGACTATCGTTGTCTCTGATTGGGAACCATACTTAGGTAGTCTTTTCCCACTAGTGTTTTGTGGGTAGTTGTTTTCTGTTTAGTGTTCTGCACCTGACAGGACTGGTTTTCCTTGTTTTCCCTTGTTTTATTTTGTTCGAGTGTTTGTTGATCCAATAAAATCATGCACTTTGGTCCGATCCTTCATGCAACGACGACCGTTACACTTAGTAGCTTTAAATATTTGTATATTGTCCCCAAACATAATCTGTACTATTTCTTCAATGTTCTAGCAGGTTCAGTAAAGTAGGTTTAGCATTGACAGCACATTATCAGTACACCTCTTCCTCCTGTGTGGTTATCTGAAGCCACGCCTCCTCCTCCTGTGTGGTTATCTAAAGCCACGCCTCCTCCTCCTGTGTGGTTATCTAAAGCCACGCCTCCTCCTCCTGTGTGGTTATCTAAAGCCACGCCTCCTCCTCCTGTGTGGTTATCTAAAGCCACGCCTCCTCCTCCTGTGTGGTTATCTAAAGCCACGCCTCCTCCTCCTGTGTGGTTATCTAAAGCCACGCCTCCTCCTCCTGTGTGGTTATCTAAAGCCACGCCTCCTCCTCCTGTGTGGTTATCTAAAGCCACGCCTCCTCCTCCTGTGTGGTTATCTAAAGCCACGCCTCCTCCTCCTGTGTGGTTATCTAAAGCCACGCCTCCTCCTCCTGTGTGGTTATCTAAAGCCACGCCTCCTCCTCCTGTGTGGTTATCTAAAGCCACGCCTCCTCCTCCTGTGTGGTTATCTAAAGCCACGCCTCCTCCTCCTGTGTGGTTATCTAAAGCCACGCCTCCTCCTCCTGTGTGGTTATCTAAAGCCACGCCTCCTCCTCCTGTGTGGTTATCTAAAGCCACGCCTCCTCCTCCTGTGTGGTTATCTAAAGCCACGCCTCCTCCTCCTGTGTGGTTATCTAAAGCCACGCCTCCTCCTCCTGTGTGGTTATCTAAAGCCACGCCTCCTCCTCCTGTGTGGTTATCTAAAGCCACGCCTCCTCCTCCTGTGTGGTCATCTAATGCCACGCCTCTTTTTCCTGTGTGGTCATCTAATGCCACGCCTCTTTTTCCTGTGTGGTCATCTAATGCCACGCCTCTTTTTCCTGTGTGGTCATCTAATGCCACGCCTCTTTTTCCTGTGTGGTCATCTAATGCCACGCCTCTTTTTCCTGTGTGGTCATCTAATGCCACGCCTCTTCTTCCTGTGTGGTCATCTAATGCCACGCCTCTTCCTCCTGTGTGGTCATCTAATGCCACGCCTCTTCCTCCTGTGTGGTCATCTAATGCCACGCCTCTTCCTCCTGTGTGGTCATCTAATGCCACGCCTCTTCCTCCTGTGTGGTCATCTAATGCCACGCCTCTTCCTCCTGTGTGGTCATCTAATGCCACGCCTCTTCCTCCTGTGTGGTCATCTAATGCCACGCCTCTTTCTCCTGTGTGGTCATCTAATGCCACGCCTCTTTCTCCTGTGTGGTCATCTAATGCTACGCCTCTTTCTCCTGTGTGGTCATCTAATGCTACGCTTCTTTCTCCTGTGTGGTCATCTAATGCTACGCTTCTTTCTCCTGTGTGGTCATCTAATGCTACGCTTCTTTCTCCTGTGTGGTCATCTAATGCTACGCTTCTTTCTCCTGTGTGGTCATCTAATGCTACGCTTCTTTCTCCTGTGTGGTCATCTAATGCTACGCTTCTTTCTCCTGTGTGGTCATCTAATGCTACGCTTCTTTCTCCTGTGTGGTCATCTAAAGCTACGCTTCTTTCTCCTGTGTGGTCATCTAAAGCCACGCCTCCTCTTCCTGTGTGGTTATCTAAAGCCACGCCTCCTCTTCCTGTGTGGTTATCTAAAGCCACGCCTCCTCTTCCTGTGTGGTTATCTAAAGCCACGCCTCCTCTTCCTGTGTGGTTATCTAAAGCCACGCCTCCTCTTCCTGTGTGGTTATCTAAAGCCACGCCTCTTCTTCCTGTGTGGTTATCTAAAGCCACGCCTCTTCTTCCTGTGTGGTTATCTAATGCTACGCCTCTTTCTCCTGTGTGATTATCTAAAGCCACGCCTCTTCTTCCTGTGTGGTTATCTAAAGCCACAGATGATAAAGACACAGTGGCTTGCGAAAGTATTCACCCAACTTGGCATTTTTCCTATTTTGTTGCCTTACAACCTGGAATTAAAATATATTTTGGGTGGTGGGGGTTGTATCATTTGAATTACACAACATGCCTACCACTTTGAAGATGCAAAATATGTTTTTATTGTGAAACAAACAGGAAATAAGACAACAAAATCAGAACTTGAGTGTGGATAATTATTCACCCCCCCCAAAGTCAATACTTTGTAGAGACACCTTTTGCAGAAATTACAGCTGCAAGTCTGTTGGGGTATGTCTCTATAAACTTGGCACATCTAGCCCCTGGGAATTTTGCCCATTTTGATATGATTTGATTTTGATTTGAAACAGGTTTCCCTCAAGAATTTCCCTGTATTTAGCATCATCATTCCTTCAATTCTGACCAGTTTCCCAGTCCCTGCCGATAAAAAACATCCCCATGATGCTGCCACCACCATGCTTCACTGTGGGGATGGTATTCTCGGGGTGATGTGAGGTGTTGGGTTTGTGCCAGACACAGCATTTTCCTTGATGGCCAAAAAACTAAATTTTAGTCTCATCTGACCAGAGTACCTTCTTCCATATGTTTGGGGAGTCTCCCACATGCCTTTTGGTGAACACCAAACATCTTTGCTTATTTTTTAAGCAATGGCTTTTTTCTGTCCACTCTTCCGTAAAGCCCAGTTCTGAGGAGTGTATGGCTTAAAGTGGTCCTATGGACAGATACTCCAATCTCCACTGTGGAGCTTTGCAGCTCCTTCAGGGTTATCTTCGGTCTCTCTGTTGCCTCTCTGATTAATTAAGCCTATGGGTTCCCCTACAGGAACTACACCCCCCCCCCCCCGTTCAGCTGAAACAGTGGCGCAGGGAATGCAAAAATATTCTTAGAAATATTTAACCTCCACACATTAACAAGTCCAATACCTCAAATGAAAGATAAACACCTTGTTCATCTAACCAGCATGTCAGATTTTTAAAATGTTTTACGGCGAAAACACAGCATATATTTATGTTAGACCACCACCAAAACAAAGAGAAAACGTAGCCATTTTGTACCACAAAAGATAAAATCACAAAAGCAGGATTAAAAAAAAATCATTCACTAACCTCTTGAAAATCTTCATCAGATGACAGTCATATGACATGTTCCACAGTACATTTATGTTTTGTTCGATAATATGCATTTTATATCCATAAATCTCGGTTTACATTGATGCCATGTTCAGAAAATTCTCCAAAATGTCCGTAGGAATTATAGAAAGCTACGCCAGATAACAGAAATACTCATCATGAACTTTGACTAAAGATACATGTTCTACATATAATTAAAAAGATACACTGGTTCTTAATGCAACCGCTGTGTCACATTTTTTTTTTACGTTACGGAAAAAGCCTACCATGCAATAATCTGAGACGGCGCTCAGGCTTAACAATATTTCTCCACTATGTTGGAGTCAACAGAAATACAAAATTACAACATAATATTCCCTTACCTTTGATGGTCTTCGATCAGAATGTAGTGCAAGGAGTCCTCGTTCACCAATAAATCGTTTTGTTTCATAATGTTCAATTCTAGTGTCCATGTAGCAGCATTTGCTACCACTTTCAGATCAAATGCCCAAAAAATGACTTCTGGTCCAGAATAATTTTGCATCAAAACTTCCAAATTACATATTACAGGTCGACAAAACTGCTCAAACTAAGTGAAAATCAATCTTCAGGATGTTATAATCATACAGATCGAATATCATTCCAACCGGGCCATCCTAGTTCATCTGGGGCTGACTGGAACAGACAAAGCACTCTAACGCATAGGCGCCTTCAAGCACATGGAAATCTTTGCGACACTTAGTACTTTTACTTCCCATTAGGTCAAAGTTCACAGCAAATGCTCCATTACACTTTCTACTGAATGAGGACATCTAGTGGAAGACATAGGAAGTGTTTCCAGATCCATAACTTGTTGTGCAGGGAGGGGGCGATGACGTCAAAGTTGCCCCAACTTTCAGGATTCCAAAACTTGGAAGATTGCCTGCCCTGTGAGTTCTGTTATACTCACAGACATAATTCAAATGGTTTTAATAAGCTTCAGAGTGTTTTCTATCCAATAATAATAAAAATATTTAGGACAGATTTTGATGCAGTTCACTATGGGCACGCAATTCATCCAAAGGGGAAATACTGCCCCCTATCCTTAACAAGTTTTAATGTCCGTGAGTTTTGGTGGGCGGACCTCTCTTGGCAGGTTTGTTGTGATGCCATATTGTTTCCATTTTTTAATAATGGATTTAATGGTGCTATGTGGGATGTTCAAACTTTCTGATATTTTTTTATAACCCAACCCTGATCTGTACTTCTCTTTAACTTTATCCCTGACCTGTTTGGAGAGCTCCTTGGTCTTCATGGTGCTGCTTGCTTGGTGGTGTTGCAGACAATGGGGCCTTTCAGAACAGGTGTATATGTATTGAGATCATGTGACACTTAGATTGCACACATGTGGACTTTATTTAACTAATTACAGTATGTGACTTCTGAAGTTATTAACATCTTGGTTGCACCAGATCTTATTTAGGGGCTTCATAGCAATGGGGGTGAATAAATATGCATGCACCAATTTACAGTTTTGAATTCTTTGAAACAAGTATTTTTTTGTTTCACTTCACCAATTTGTAATATTTTGTGTATGTCTATTATATAAAATCTAAATAAATATCCATTTAAATTACAGGTTGTAATGCAACAAAATAGTAAAAACACCAAGGGGGATGAATACTTTTGCAAGGCCCGATAGACAGAATGAGAGAGAAAGATGAAAGGAGGGATATCTTTTCCTCTTCATCTGTCTCTAATCTAGTGGGTGAGATGATGGATGGAGTAATACCATCCCTCTCCTCTGGCTTAGCTTTTAGTGTCCTCTTTAGATTAATTTATCTTCACGCCCCTGGGTTATCCCTCCCTCTATCACCCTCTCCTCTCATCCATTCTCCCTTCCCTCTCTCGCTCTTTCTCTCTCCACTCTCCTCAATCAAACTCTCCTCTCTTTTTTTTTCACTAAACAAGGGAATTCCCATCCTGTCTTCCCGGCCCAGGAGTTGATGAAGTGTCTATAACTCTGAAGTAGAAGTCTTTGTCTCATCTCCCTTCAGACAACTTCATTCATGACAATGACTTTGAAATTGTAATGGTGCCTCGCCTTATATGTCCGACAAAGGATTCAAACTTGTGTCCACAACAACATCACTACTTACTACCCTACTAACTAAAAAAAGTCATTCTTAAAAATAATTAAGTCTGAAAAACACATCCTCTCTCTCGAATATGTTCTGAGGGGAGCGGTTCTGTGTTGGTCAGGGACGAGACTCACAGGCTCCGTGTATCCTTGACTGAATCAAGCTGGGCTTCGTGATTCTTCTTCAGAGTAGACTCACAGGCTCTGTGTATCCTTGACTGAGTCTTTCTGGGCTTCGTGAGTCTTCTTCAGAGTAGACTCACAGGCTCTGTGGATCCTTGACTGAATCAAGCTGGGCTTTGAGAGTCTTCTTCAGAGTAGACTCACAGGCTCCGTGGATCCTTGACTGAATCAAGCTGGGCTTCGAGAAGAGTCTTCTTCAGAGTAGACTCACAGGCTCCATGGATCCTTGACTGAATCAAGCTGGGCTTCGAGAAGAGTCTTCTTCAGAGTAGACTCCCAGGCTCCGTGTATCCCTGACTGAATCAAGCTGGGCTTCGAGAGTCTTCTTTAGAGTAGACTCACAGGCTCTGTGGATCCTTGACTGAATCAAGCTGGGCTTTGAGAGTCTTCTTCAGAGTAGACTCACAGGCTCCGTGGATCCTTGACTGAATCAAGCTGGGCTTCGAGAAGAGTCTTCTTCAGAGTAGACTCACAGGCTCCGTGGATCCTTGACTGAATCAACAGAATAGTCTTCTTCAGAGTAGACTCCCAGGCTCCGTGTATCCTTGACTGAATCAAGCTGGGCTTCGAGAGTCTTCTTCAGAGTAGACTCACAGGCTACGTGTATCCTTGACTGAATCAAGCTGGGCTTCGAGAGTCTTCTTCAGAGTAGACTCACAGGCTCCGTGTATCCTTGACTGAATCAAGCTGGGCTTCGAGAGTCTTCTTCAGAGTAGACTCACAGGCTCCGTGTATCCTTGACTGAATCAAGCTGGGCTTCGAGAGTCTTCTTCAGAGTAGACTCACAGGCTCCGTGTATCCTTGACTGAATCAAGCTGGGTTTCGAGAGTCTTCTTCAGAGTAGACTCACAGGCTCCGTGTATCCTTGACTGAATCAAGCTGGGCTTCGAGAGTCTTCTTCAGAGTAGACTCACAGGCTCTGTGGATCCTTGACTGAATCAAGCTGGGCTTCGAGAGTCTTCTTCAGAGTAGACTCACAGGCTCCGTGTATCCTTGACTGAATCAAGCTGGGCTTCGAGAGTACTTCAGAGTAGACTCACAGGCTCCATGGATCCTTGACTGAATCAAGCTGGGCTTCGAGAGTCTTCTTCAGAGTAGACTCACAGGCTCCGTGTATCCTTGACTGAATCAAGCTGGGCTTCGAGAGTCTTCTTCAGAGTAGACTCACAGGCTCTGTGTATCCTTGACTGAATCAAGCTGGGCTTCGAGAGTCTTCTTCAGAGTAGACTCACAGGCTCTGTGGATCCTTGACTGAATCAAGCTGGGCTTCGAGAGTCTTCTTCAGAGTAGACTCACAGGCTCCGTGTATCCTTGACTGAATCAAGCTGGGCTTCGAGAGTCTACTTCAGAGTAGACTCACAGGCTCTGTGTATCCTTGACTGAATCAAGCTGGGCTTCGAGAGTCTTCTTCAGAGTAGACTCACAGGCTCCGTGTATCCTTGACTGAATCATGCTGGGCTTCGAGAGTCTTCTTCAGAGTAGACTCACAGGCTCTGTGGATCCTTGACTGAATCTAGCTGGGCTTCGAGAGACTTCTTCAGAGGAGACAGACACAGTCTGACAATGTATAATGACACGGTACAGTATACACACTTCATCACCAGTAATATACATAGAATTATATAATCTTATATTCCAACCTTCTGTAAACATGTTCTATAATATAACTTTCCTCATTACAACATGCAGCATGTATCCATGACATCCTCATTATTGCAGCAGTATGGAAGTATAGAATCATCCATCTTCTCCACAGTGACATCATCATCATTTAGTTATGGAGCGATGAGGATCTATTTTAAGGATTTGTTTTTTTTTAAAGCTACTGGAGATGTTTGAATGTAATGAATGGAGGACAAAGCTGATTTTAGACGGCTGGCTCTATACATATTTCCCCTCCGGTCGTCAAGGAAAATCAGCGGTGAGTAATCCACAACCACAGGAAGGAAGTTCTATACCTGTTTTATATTACAAGAAGACAATAGTTTAGAAGAACTAGTGGAGACATCTACAGTGTATGTCAGTGGAAGCTCCTCAGAGGAGGAACGGAAGGACCATCCTCTTCAGTGGATTTCAGAAGAAAAAAAACATATATTTTTTTTCCTTTTTAGATAAAACTATATTTAATATATTCATGTAACTAAATAATTGATTAAAACACATTGTTTTGCAATGAAGGTCTACAGTAGCCTCAACAACACTCTGTATGGTAGCACCATGGTGTAGCCGGAGGACAGATTATTTCCGTCCTCCTCTGGGTAAATTGACATCAATACTTCCCCTTCCATAGACTTACACACTAATTATGACAACTTCTGGAGGACATCCAGAGTTCTTGCAGCATGAACTGGCATGTTGTCCACCCAATCAAATGATCAGAGTAGGCAGGGGACAGGTTTAGAACTACTGAATTTATTAAAGCACCATATATGAAAGCTGAACGAAACCCGAAGTGCAAAATAATAAAGTACTCAGGAAATAGTAGGAGAGATTCCTCTCAGGAAAACAAGCAACATTTACATTGACCGACAAAGACGAATGACGAATCCTACCATTTCAAAGACGAATGATGAATCCTACCATTTCTACGGATCTGTGTGCCAGTTATCATTTTTATACACACTTTCATGGAACAGTTTGGAACAGTGAACAGTTTGGAACAGTGAACAGTTTGGAACAGTGAACAGTTTGGAACAGTGACGTCGACCGTTCGGCGGTCGATGCCAATCCACCTATCATTTTCCATTTGTCTTTTGTCTTTATCTTACACACCTGGTTTCAATCCCCCAATTACCTGTTCATTATTTAACCTTCTGTCCCTCCATGTTTGTTTGTGAGTGATTGTTTCTATGTAGGAAGGTCTGTTATTGTGGGCTCTGTTTTGTATGTTGAGTAAAATAAGTTTATTTACTCAGATCTGCTGTCATGAGCCTGACTCCTATACACCAGCTACACATAGACCACCTGACATTAACTTCGGTCCAGCCTGAAGCTTGCTCTAAAATATTTTGCGAACCTCAGAGCCCTTATGAAGTGTAACTGCAGCTATTCTGCAATTACAGAGTCCAAAATACCATAGTCGACTGCAGTTACTGCACTTTTACTGCAGTTTCAAGACTGCATACTTTTCTTTGTAAGTGAGTTTCCTGTGCCAGTGATCTCCGGACAGGCAGACACAGCTGTAGGCTATTTGTGCAAAGGGATAAGAAGTAATCAGGTCGGCTTTTTTTCCATGACATTTTTTCCCCTCTATTCGTGCTGAGTGGTCGAAAGGGAGAGAGCTGGAAAGACTTTTCAAATAGGCTACGTTGAGGAACTGTTGTCATTCTCAGTGGATGTAAAAACAGACTTTGCTTTATGAGATGAAGAATTGTTTTATTTAAGAATTTCCACATTGATGGTGAGTTAAGGCAATCAAAGAGTATCAGATCCCCTAATCCCTAAATAGTGCACTACTTTTGACCATAAATGGCACCCTAATCCCTAAATAGTGCACTACTTTTGACCCTAAATGTCACCCTAATCCCTAAATAGTGCACTACTTTTGACCCTAAATGGCACCCTATTCCCTAAATAGTGCACTACTTTTGACCCCAAATGCCACCCTAATCCCTAAATAGTGCACTACTTTTGACCCTAAATGGCACCCTATTCCCTAAATGGTGCACTACTTTTGACCAGGGTTCATAGAGCCATTTCGGACGCAGCATGAGATGATACATTATGAGCATTACAATAAGGGGTATCACCAGGTAGAGGAGTATCACCAGGTAGAGGAGTATCACCAGGTAGAGGAGTATCACCAGGTAGAGGAGTATCACCAGGTAGAGGAGCATCGTCAGGAGAATGTACATGAGTATCATCAGGTAGAGGAGGATCACCAGGTAGAGGAGGATCACCAGGTAGAGGAGGATCACCAGGTAGAGGAGTATCACCAGGTAGAGGAGTATCACCAGGTAGAGGAGTATCACCAGGTAGAGGAGTAACGTCAGGGGAATGTAGAGGAGAATCATCAGTTCGAGGAGTATCGTCAGGTAGAGGAGAATCGTCAGGAGAATGTAGAGGAGAATCATCAGTTCTAGGAGTATCGTCAGGTAGAGGAGTATCGTCAGGAGAATGTAGAGGAGTATCATCAGGTAGAGAAGGATCGTCAGGTAGAGGAGCATCGTCAGGTAGAGGAGCATCGTCAGGTAGAGGAGCATCGTCAGGTAGAGGAGCATCGTCAGGTAGAGGAGCATCGTCAGGTAGAGGAGTAACGTCAGGGGAATGTAGAGGAGTATCACCAGGTAGAGGAGTATCACCAGGTAGAGGAGTATCATCAGTTCGAGGAGTATCATCAGGTAGAGGAGTATCGTCAGGTAGAGGAGTAATGTCAGGTAGAGGAGTAACGTCAGGTAGAGGAGTATCATCAGTTCGAGGAGTATCATCAGGTAGAGGAGTATCGTCAGGTAGAGGAGTATTGTCAGGTAGAGGAGTATCACCAGGTAGAGGAGTATCACCAGGTAGAGGAGTATCACCAGGTAGAGGAGTATTATCAGTTCGAGGAGTATCGTCAGGTAGAGGAGTATCATCAGGTAGAGGAGTAATGTCAGGTAGAGGAGTAACGTCAGGTAGAGGAGTATCGTCAGGTAGAGGAGGATTGTAAGGGGAATGTCCCTGGGAGTGTTGCGTCACCTTAGTGGGTTGAGTCACTGATGTGATCATCCTGTCTGGGTTAGCGCCCCCCCCCAGACAGGGTGATGGTAAGTCGGTGGTTGAAGATATCCCTCTAGTGGTGTGGGGGCTGTGCTTTGGCAAAGTGGGTGGGGTTATATCCTTCCTGTTTGGCCCTGTCTGGGTGTGTCCTCGGATGGGGCCACAGTTTCTCCTGACCCCTCCTGTCTCAGCCTCCAGTATTTATGCTGCAGTAGTTTGTGTCGTTTGTTATATCTGGAGTACTTCTCCTGTCCTATTCGATGACCTGTGTGAATTTAAGTGTGCGCTATTTAATTCTCCCTTTCTCTCTTTCTTTCTGTTTCTCGGAGGTCCTGAGCCCTAGGACCATGCCTCAAGACTACCTGACATGATGACTCCTTGCTGTCTCCAGTCCACCTGGCCGTGCTGCTGCTCCAGTTCCAACTGTTCTGCCTTATTATTATTGGACCATGCTGGTCAATTATGAACATTTGAACATCTTGGCCATGTTCTGTTATAATCTCCACCCGGCACAGCCAGAAGAGGACAGGTCACCCCACATAGCCTGTTCCTCTCTCGGTTTCTTCCTAGGTTTTGGCCTTTTGGCCCTTATTAATTCTCAGGAACTCCATACTTGACTCCACACTGAAACAAGTTGCAGTTGACACATTTTCAATTTATTTTGTATTTATTTTAAGAAATAGTTGCTTCTGATGCCTATGAAATAATGCTTTGTTTTTCCTCCCTTCATGAATACACGCCACCGTCCCCTTTGGCCTGAATAAGCACCGTCCCCTTTGGGCTGAATAAGCACCGTCCCCTTTGGGCTGAATAAGCACCGTCCCCTTTGGGCTGAATAAGCACCGTCCCCTTTGGGCTGAATAAGCACCGTCCCCTTTGGGCTGAATAAGCACCGTCCCATTTGGGCTGAATAAGCACCGTCCCCTTTGGCCTGAATAAGCACCGTCCCCTTTGGCCTGAATAAGCACCGTCCCCTTTGGGCTGAATAAGCACCGTCCCCTTTGGGCTGAATAAGCACCGTCCCCTTTGGCCTGAATAAGCACCGTCCCCTTTGGGCTGAATAAGCACAGTCCCCTTTGGCCTGAATAAGCACCGTCCCCTTTGGCCTGAATAAGCACCGTCCCCTTTGGGCTGAATAAGCACCGTCCACTTTGGCCTGAATAAGCACCGTCCCCTTTGGCCTGAATTAGCACCGTCCCCTTTGGGCTGAATAAGCACCGTCCCCTTTGGGCTGAATAAGCACCGTCCCAGTTGGCCTGAATAAGCACCGTCCCCTTTGGGCTGAATAAGCACCGTCCCCTTTGGGCTGAATAAGCACCGTCCCCTTTGGCCTGAATAAGCACCGTCCCCTTTGGGCTGAATAAGCACCGTCCCCTTTGGGCTGAATAAGCACCGTCCCCTTTGGCCTGAATAAGCACCGTCCCCTTTGGCCTGAATAAGCACCGTCCCCTTTAGGCTGAATAAGCACCGTCCCCTTTGGCCTGAATAAGCACCGTCCCAGTTGGCCTGAATAAGCACCGTCCCCTTTGGCCTGAATAAGCCCTTTGGGCTGAATAAGCACCGTCCCCTTTGGCCTGAATAAGCACCGTCCCCTTTGGCCTGAATAAGCACCGTCCCCTTTGGCCTGAATAAGCACCGTCCCCTTTGGCCTGAATAAGCACCGTCCCCTTTGGCCTGAATAAGCACCGTCCCCTTTGGGCTGAATAAGCACCGTCCCCTTTGGGCTGAATAAGCACCGTCCCCTTTGGCCTGAATAAGCACCGTCCCCTTTGGCCTGAATAAGCACCGTCCCCTTTGGGCTGAATAAGCACAGTCCCCTTTGGCCTGAATAAGCACCGTCCCAGTGGGCCTGAATAAGCACCGTCCCCTTTGGGCTGAATAAGCACAGTCCCCTTTGGCCTGAATAAGCACCGTCCCAGTAGGCCTGAATAAGCACCGTCCCAGTTGGCCTGAATAAGCACCGTCCCCTTTGGCCTGAATAAGCACCGTCCCAGTGGGCCTGAATAAGCACCGTCCCCTTTGGCCTGAATAAGCACCGTCCCCTTTGGCCTCAATAAGCACCGTCCCCTTTGGGCTGAATAAGCACAGTCCCCTTTGGCCTGAATAAGCACCGTCCCAGTAGGCCTGAATAAGCACCGTCCCAGTTGGCCTGAATAAGCACCGTCCCAGTGGGCCTGAATAAGCACCGTCCCCTTTGGCCTGAATAAGCACCGTCCCCTTTGGGCTGAATAAGCACCGTCCCCTTTGGGCTGAATAAGCACCGTCCCCTTTGGGCTGAATAAGCACAGTCCCCTTTGGCCTGAATAAGCACCGTCCCCTTTGGGCTGAATAAGCACCTTTCCCTTTGGGCTGAATAAGCACCGTCCCCTTTGGGCTGAATAAGCACAGTCCCCTTTGGCCTGAATAAGCACCTTTCCCTTTGGCCTGAATAAGCACCGCCCTTTGGGCTGAATAAGCACCTTTCCCTTTGGGCTGAATAAGCACCGTCCCCTTTGGGCTGAATAAGCACCGTCCCAGTAGGCCTGAATAAGCACCGTCCCAATTGGCCTGAATAAGCACCGTACCGTGGGCCTGAATAAGCACCGTCTTAGTGGGCCTGAATAAGCAACGTCCCCTTTGTCCTGATTTAAGCAATGAAAGTAAAAAAAAAGATTATAATAGTCTTCACAAAGAGTACACATTCAAGGTTTTTATTTATTATTTGAACTATTTTCTATAATGAAGTCATCAAAACTATCAAATTTCATGTATTAACCAAAAAAGTGTTAAACAAATCAAAATATATTTTAGATTTTAGATTCTTCAAAGCAGCCACCTTTTGCCTTGATGAAAGCTTTGCACACTCTTGGCATTCTCTCAACTTCACAATAACTTTTAAATTACTTCACAATTGAATTTAAATGAGGCCTAACTGAATGATAAGGAGGGTGAAGATGTTGATTTAATTTACAAAGACAATAGTCTAATGATGAGTTTGTGTCATGCCTATTTATCAGAGTTTGTATCTCGTGTTAATAAACTCGTCATTTGACTGTACTTTGTGGATTGAAACCATTCTCTTTCACGTTTTACCTTGTAAAAATAAGCTGGTTACTGTTTTATTTACTGTAACTCTAGTACTATTTTATTTATTTTACCTTTATTTAACTAGGCAAGTCAGTTAAGAACAAATTCTTATTTTCAATGACGGCCTAGGAACAGTGGGTTAACTGCCTGTTCAGGGGCAGAACGACAGATGTGTACCTTGTCAGCTCGGGGGGGAAATGAGCATGACTTTATCAAATCCTCCTTCAGTGTTCCATGCAGGTAAAACATTTTGATTTCTATATAGTATGAGAAAGAGCATATTTTGCAGTTTCTATGACCCCTACCTTTGTCAAATAACTCTCAAAATTCAATAGGTGCAGCAGCTCTATTTCCAAACTTCTCTTTTTCCAAGAATATCCGTGCTGTCCATGCTTTCAGCACATGACCACTAGCGCTGCAGCATTGCTCTGGCTCCTAAACAAAGACTACTAACGTAATAAACTTAGAATATGCTATTCTGTTTTCTTTTAAATATATAATTTCTTATTGCCACAATGTTGCTTTAGACCTGCCAAAACAAAATGATAATGGACTTCTTTGTGATGGACATGAACTAGCTGTTTTCGTTTTTTTACTTATACCCTAGAGTAACATAAGCTAATGAAAATCCTATTATGTTCTTATGAATAATTATTAGTTAATATTCTAATCTTACCTATGACCTTTCTAAACACAACCAAATGAGTATTCTTCAGATAGCACATATGCCATGTATCTAATAGACTGTTGTTCTGACGGATTATTGTCTGGAAGTGTAGAAATTGTCTTTAGGCCTACGTTTTCCACTGGGACTGTGAAGAATTATACAAAACATATCCTTGACTCTATCTAAACAAATAATTATTGTTGTTATATTTTAACACGGGTATACAGTATTTCCATCGATATTGCTTCATGACATTCATGGTTTACAAATGTTTATGCACTATTTTTCAAGCCTTGGTGCTTATGTTTGCGCAACTTGCAGGTTGATATTCATCTGATGCTTATACTAAAGGAGAAGCCCGGGTCCGTAGTGGATACTTATAGGCTCAAAGGCCAGGTGGTTCGAGTGTAAAAGCAGTCCATCTACTGAGATCAGATCGAATTGATTTGACCATCTGGCAGCGGTTTTATCTAAGAGAGGAAATATATATATCTATCCCAAACATTTAAAATGAGAAAGGATTGTGGTTCCATAAGTAGCCCTCCATCTGTCAAGGTAGTGCGCTACTGGTAAGAAGTCAGGTGCAGGAGAGCAGAGAGTAGTGATCAGGGGCACTTTATTTGGCAGAAGCACAAAAGAAAGACGCAACTGCGTAAAAAAAAAACACTCCAGCAAATGGAAAAAGTGAATAAGTGCAAAAACACTCACAATAATGCAAATGTAAACATACTACGGGTCAAAACACGATACCCGTGGAAACAACCAGTCTGGCGCATAACACTAAACACGATACCCGTGCAAACAACCAGTCTGGCGCGTAACACTAAACACAATACCCGGAGAAACAACCAGTCTGGAGCGTAACACTAAACACGATACCCGCAGAAACAACCAGTCTGGCGCGTAACACTAAACACGATACCCGGAGAAACAACCAGTCTGGCGCGTAACACTAAACACGATACCCAGGGAAACAACCAGTCTGGCGCGTAACACTAAACACGATACCCAGGGAAACAACCAGTCTGGTGCGTAACACTGAACACGATACCCGTGGAAACAACCAGTCTGGCGCGTAACACTAAACACGATACCGTGGAAACAACCAGTCTGGCGCGTAACACTAAACACGATACCCGTGGAAACAACCAGTCTGGCGCGTAACACTAAACACGATACCCGTGGAAACAACCAGTCTGGCGCGTAACACTAAACACGATACCCGGAGAAACAACCAGTCTGGAGCGTAACACAATAAACAGTCGATAACCCGTGGAAACAACCAGTCTGGGCGCGTAACACTAAACACGATACCCGGAGAAACAACCAGTCTGGCGCGTAACACTAAACACGATACCCGTGGAAACAACCAGTCTGGCGCGTAACACTAAACACGATACCCGTGGAAACAACCAGTCTGGCGCGTAACACTAAACACGATACCCGTGGAAACAACCAGTCTGGCGTGTAACACTAAACACGATACCCAGGGAAACAACCAGTCTGGCGCGTAACACTAAACACGATTCCCGTGGAAACAACCAGTCTGGCGCGTAACACTAAACACGATACCCGTGGAAACAACCAGTCTGGCGCGTAACACTAAACACGATACCCAGGGAAACAACCAGTCTGGCGCGTAACACTAAACACGATACCCATGGAAACAACCAGTCTGGCGCGTAACACTAAACACGTAATAAAACAATTCCACACAAAGACATGGGGGGAACAGAGGAATGTATATATGCAGTGTTATATAGGGAATTGTAAACCAGGTGTGCGGGGAACAAGACAAAACAAATGGAACAATGAAAAATGGAGTGGCGATGGCTAGAAGGCCGGTGACGTCGACCGTCGAACGCCGCCCGAACAAGGAGGAGAGCCGACTTCGGCAGAGGTCGTGACACCATTGATGTCCTGACAGGCAGCAGGGCTGATTTGGTTAGATTTGAGATGAGATGAGATGGAGCTTTCTTGTTTTGTTGAACTACCCACCACCAAAGGACCAAGCAGCGTGGAAGAGAGGACTGGACATGGGAGAACATCCTGTACGGCAAGGGATCCTACACATGGGAGGAGATCCTGTACGGCAAGGGATCCTACACATGGGAGGAGATCCTGCTGGAGAGGATCGCCTCCCATGGAAACAGGTGGAGGCAGCCAGGAGAGCGGAGGCAGCAGGAGAAGGGAACCAGCGTTATGAGGGAACACGGCTGGCAAGGAAGCCACAGGCCGGTGTGCTCGTTTTGATGTTTATTGGTTTGTTAGCGACATCTTATACTAAAGAAGTATGTACGCTCACCACGCTGCACTGTGGTCCGCTGTTTCCACCTTAGACGATCGTGACAGGCTGGTCATTCATAGTCTTACGAAATGTGTTAATTTCACTGTTAATCATAAGAAACAAGATTCTATCCACTTCTTCATAATATCTCTATTTTTGCATAGAGATGTGATACATTTCTATCACATATTTCACGCTTTTTTTCTCATTCTTGTTCGCCCCCCCCCTTGAAGTAACTTTTCTCATTTTAGAGAATCTGCTGTGTGGGCAGGTTAACCTCACTTCATTTAGGTTAGCTAGGCATTGGTTGTATTATTTGTTATCAAACAAACCAGCCACCCAGTGACAGACGTAGTTTGCGTACGAAATGGCAAACTATTCCCTATATACTACATGCCGGTCAAAAGCAGTGCACTATAAAGGGAATAGGGTACCATTTCAGACTCACCTCATCTCAGCACCCAGTAGTTACAGACATGAAATGAAGCAATCAACTGTGGTCTCTATGTCTTTAACATCTTCTCATGTGAGGCCTCCTCTACCTCCTCCCATTCACTTTAAAAAGAAAATGTACAAATGTTCTCCTAGTGAAAATCAGAATGAGAAGATGGACTACAATAATGTGTTGTTTCTACATTGAAGATTGGGTGTCTGACTCCCAAATGGCAACCTGTTCCATTTAAAGTGTACTACTTTTGACCAGGGTCCATATGGGCTGGTAGTGCACTATGAAGGAGGACATTATGTCATTTGGAACGCAGTCGGGTAGATCCCCACGGGATAGACGGACATGCCCATGGTTTTCATCGTGATAGAAGATAAAGTAGTACTTTAGTGCTGATTGTCAGCAGGGAGAGGTAAATGCCAAAATGGCATATTTAGACTACAGTTTACCATTCCTCTTAAAAACAATCACGTTGAAATCAGTTGTCAGATAAATAGGGACAGCTCTGTCTCCATACTACAGCTACGTCCCGAATAGCACCTTATCCCCTATATAGTGCACTACTTTGAGGCGGGCCCATAGGGCACTATCTGTCAGGTCCACATTAACCCTTACCCTATCTGTCAGGTCCACATTAACCCTTACCCTATCTGTCAGGTCCACGTTAACCCATACCCTATCTGTCAGGTCCACGTTAACCCTTACCCTATCTGTCAGGTCCACATTAACCCTTACCCTATCTGTCAGGTCCACATTAACCCATACCCTATCTGTCAGGTCCACATGTTAACCCTTACCCTATCTGTCAGGTCCACGTTAACCCTTACCCTATCTGTCAGGTCCACGTTAACCCTTACCCTATCTGTCAGGTCCACATTAACCCTTACCCTATCTGTCAGGTCCACGTTAACCCTTACCCTATCTGTCAGGTCCACATTAACCCTTACCCTATCTGTCAGGTCTATGTTAACCCTTACCCTATCTGTCAGGTCTATGTTAACCCATACCCTATCTGTCAGGTCTATGTTAACCCTTACCCTATCTGTCAGGTCCACGTTAACCCTTACCCTATCTGTCAGGTCCACATTAACCCTTACCCTATCTGTCAGGTCCACGTTATACCCTATCTGTCAGGTCCACGTTAACCCTTACCCTATCTGTCAGGTCCACGTTAACCCATACCCTATCTGTCAGGTCTATGTTAACCCTTACCCTATCTGTCAGGTCCACATTAACCCATACCCTATCTGTCAGGTCCACATTAACCCTTACCCTATCTGTCAGGTCCACATTAACCCATACCCTATCTGTCAGGTCCACATTAACCCATACCCTATCTGTCAGGTCCACATTAACCCTTACCCTATCTGTCAGGTCCACATTAACCCATACCCTATCTGTCAGGTCCACATTAACCCTTACCCTATCTGTCAGGTCCACATTAACCCATACCCTATCTGTCAGGTCCACATTAACCCATACCCTATCTGTCAGGTCCACGTTAACCCATACCCTATCTGTCAGGTCCACATTAACCCTTACCCTATCTGTCAGGTCCACATTAACCCTATCTGTCAGGTCCACATTAACCCTTACCCTATCTGTCAGGTCCACATTAACCCTTACACTATCTGTCAGGTCCACATTAACCCTTACCCTATCTGTCAGGTCCACATTAACCCATACCCTATCTGTCAGGTCCACATTAACCCATACCCTATCTGTCAGGTCCACGTTAACCCATACCCTATCTGTCAGGTCCACATTAACCCTTACCCTATCTGTCAGGTCCACATTAACCCTATCTGTCAGGTCCACATTAACCCTTACCCTATCTGTCAGGTCCACATTAACCCTTACACTATCTGTCAGGTCCACATTAACCCTTACCCTATCTGTCAGGTCCACATTAACCCTTACCCTATCTGTCAGGTCCACGTTAACCCTATCTGTCAGGTCCACATTAACCCATACCCTATCTGTCAGGTCCACGTTAACCCATACCCTATCTGTCAGGTCCACATTAACCCATACCCTATCTGTCAGGTCCACGTTAACCCATACCCTATCTGTCAGGTCCACGTTAACCCATACCCTATCTGTCAGGTCCACGTTAACCCTATCTGTCAGGTCCACGTTAACCCTTACACTATCTGTCAGGTCCACATTAACCCTTACACTATCTGTCAGGTCCACATTAACCCATACCCTATCTGTCAGGTCCACGTTAACCCTTACACTATCTGTCAGGTCCACATTAACCCTTACCCTATCTGTCAGGTCCACGTTAACCCTATCTGTCAGGTCCACATTAACCCATACCCTATCTGTCAGGTCCACGTTAACCCATACCCTATCTGTCAGGTCCACGTTAACCCTTACCCTATCTATCAGGTCCACATTAACCCTTACCATATCTATCAGGTCCACATTGACCCTTACACTATCTGTCAGGTCCACGTTAACCCATACCCTATCTGTCAGGTCCACGTTAACCCATACCCTATCTGTCAGGTCCACATTAACCCATACCCTATCTGTCAGGTCCACGTTAACCCATACCCTATCTGTCAGGTCCACGTTAACCCATACCCTATCTGTCAGGTCCACGTTAACCCTATCTGTCCCTTACACTATCTGTCAGGTCCACATTAACCCTTACACTATCTGTCAGGTCCACATTAACCCATACCCTATCTGTCAGGTCCACATTAACCCATACCCTATCTGTCAGGTCCACGTTAATTAACCCTTACCCTATCTGTCAGGTCCACATTAACCCTTACACTATCTGTCAGGTCCACATTAACCCATACCCTATCTGTCAGGTCCACATTAACCCTTACCCTATCTGTCAGGTCCACGTTAACCCTTACCCTATCTGTCAGGTCCACATTAACCCTTACCCTATCTGTCAGGTCCACATGAACCCTTACCCTATCTGTCAGGTCCACATCAACCCATACCCTATCTGTCAGGTCCACATTAACCCATACCCTATCTGTCAGGTCCACATTAACCCTATCTATCAGGTCCACATTAACCCTATCTGTATCTGAACCTCAGAGGAGAAAAACCTTGAGAATCAGGGTTTGAGAAAAGATATACAGGCAGCAGGCTTTATTGTAAGGTTAAGTGGGCCTATTTGTCTGTGCCTATGCTGATTTGTATTACTCTGAGGCCACCAGAGCCAGAATGTGTATGGTGATAAGCTACAGAAAAAGAGATGGGAGAGAGAGAGTGAAAAGGGACAGAGAAATCTCAATTCAAAGAACTTGTATTATCTTTATCGTTTTACTTTTTTGTCATTTAGCAGACTCTCTTATCCAGAGTGATAAGATGAGGTGAAACGACCACATATCAACCATGGACATATCCCAAAGCAACTATCAGCTAAGTTAGCTCTACAGTAGAAAGTGTGAAAAGGTGTGTTTTCAGACGTACCGAGAGGTGACCAGGGACTTTGCTTTCCTAACATCAGCGGGACAATTGGTTTACAAATGGGGTGCTTGGATGGAGAAGAGCTTGGACTTGGATGAGCGGGAGCTGACACCCTTTAGGGATATGAGGGTCAAGAGACCAGAGGTGGAACAACAGAGTGCTTGTGTTGAGGGTGTAGGTTTTGAGAATAGCCTGAAGCAACAGCAAATCCACACAGATGGAATTGTAATGGAAATTCATTTTAAATACAAACTTTTGTAGAATGACGACAAGCAATTGTCACCAATAGATGACATTTGATGTATAGAGTGTCTGTAACATTCAACAATGGAGTGTAATCCTCCCCTTGTTGTTCAGATCAAAACCTCATTCTCCCATTCCAACAGCTCCAGTTCTAAATGGGAGAAAACCCCCCACAATATCCTCTGTAATGGAAAGAGTTCATCCAGGCTTCTGTCATTGTATCATCCAGGATCTCTCCCTCCAAGATAAACCATGTTTTGTAAAATCCATTTCACATACAACATAGGTCCAGAGGGGATGGGAGAAAGGAAAGAGCACAGTCTCTTTATGGTTTGTGGTTGACAGTAGTATGTAAGAGGGCTGAGGCAGAACTATCGTCAGTTGTCTATCAGGGTACATTTCATACGACACACCTCCATACCGCTGTGTTGTCTGAGAACGACTGGAGACAGAGGTCATAAAGAAGCATCTCTTCTGTCACACCCTGATCAGTTTCACCTGTCCTCGTTATTGTCTCCACCCCCTTCAGGTGTCGCTTGTGTATATATCCCTGTGTTTTCTGTCTCTCTGTACCAGTGTATATATCCCTGTGTTTTCTGTCTCTCTGTACCAGTGTATATATCCCTGTGTTTTCTGTCTCTCTGTACCAGTGTATAATCCCTGTGTTTTCTGTCTCTCTGTACCAGTGTATTTATCCCTGTGTTTTCTGTCTCTCTGTACCAGTGTATTAATCCCTGTGTTTCCTGTCTCTCTGTACCAGTGTATTAATCCCTGTGTTTCCTGTCTCTCTGTACCAGTGTATTAATCCCTGTGTTTCCTGTCTCTCTGTGCCAGTGTATTTATCCCTGTGTTTCCTGTCTCTCTGTACCAGTGTATTTATCCCTGTGTTTCCTGTCTCTCTGTACCAGTGTATTAATCCCTGTGTTTCCTGTCTCTCTGTGCCAGTGTATTAATCCCTGTGTTTCCTGTCTCTCTGTACCAGTGTATTAATCCCTGTGTTTCCTGTCTCTCTGTACCAGTGTATTAATCCCTGTGTTT